>NW_028135560.1:0-209000 GCF_964662115.1 Mustela nivalis | reverse complement strand
GGTGCAAATCCTAACCCTTGGTGGGAAGTCCCAGATGCCCAGAAAAAGAGCCTGTATCTGGAATCCCTGTTTTGGGGCACCCATAAGATGGAAAACAACACTCTTCCCTTCCCCAAAAAAGCCACCAAACTATGAGCTGCACAGATCCATAGAGAGAAAAAGTTTCCCATGGACCCATGAGACTATACCTGCATTCCAAGGCCATCCTGGACACACAATATAGAGAGAAAAGCCTGTGCTACTGCCTTCCAGTCACCCTAATTACTCCTGACAAGCTGCACTCCAGGTCTACTCATTGGGCCTGTGATCACCTTTCCACTAACCATAACCCACATTTGTGTTTGCAGACTTCTCTCCCAAAACCATGGCTCATATGCCCTCCAGGACAGGGTCTCTGGATCCACAACACATGACTGGGCCTGCCATCCCCAAGGAAACTGTGACCGTCAAACCTGCCCAAACCTTCCAGTTTAGGAGAACACGCAAGAGCCCTGAACCCGACCCAATATTGTCGGCAGCACTGGACACAAATGCCAGTCTGAAACGCCCTGATCACCTACATCCAAGCAGACAGCCATTTCAATGTACCTGGGTCAGAAGATTGTACCTGACATGCTCCTAGGACGTCATTGGAACACTAGATTAGGTTTTCAGGCATCTGTCCTCAGGGTCCTGTTCTGAAATACCAACTTAGGATACAACATGTGGTCCCTGAGCCACACAATAGAATATCTCCTGTCCCCAGTAGGAAACCATGCCCTTCGACCTGTGCCAAACCCTCAAGATTGGAGAATCCTGCACAGCACCTTAGACACCAGCACAAACTCTAGTTTGTGCGTTGACCCATACCACAAGCTTTCCATCTGCTGGACAGTCGAGTCCTGTTGAATGGCTCCAGGATGTCCCATACGGAAAGACTGGAGAGCAGGATTCGAAGGATGGATGCCTGTACAGCATACCTCACATTCCCATTGGCTCTTTGTGACAAGACATGTTTGAACTACTGGCTCTGGGGCGAGCTAACTAGGGGGCTGAATTGAAATGGACTCTCCTGCGGATGGGTCATAATGTGGGTTTGTGTGCATGGAGACCTTGGAATATGTTGGCAGCTCAGGGGCCATGAAGTATTCGCCTAACCGAAGGGTGTAATATTGCTCCAATTAAAAAGAGATCCCTATGTGGAGATGAGACAGGTTCTCTTTGGTGCCTCAGAAAAGCCCCAGATACTGGTCTTCAAACCAGTTCTCTGAGTAGAGACACCTGGAAACCAAAGCTAGGGTTCAGATTAGAGCCTAGATGCCTGTCCGTTTCAATCTTCTGTCTCTGGGGACACTGTCTGAGTATCTATGTGGAGATAGTTGCTCAGCTGGTGTCAAAGTGCCCCTCTTAGTCCATGGCCAAGGCATGGCCTTGGAGACCTTATTGGATTCTCCTAATCTCTAGGGTTGTGGCCAATGGATTGGGTACAGTTTTCTTGGAGAGGACTGGCACAGTCCTTCAGTGTGTCTCCATAGGCCCTAGCCTGGAGGGTGTGTGGGTCCGGGCTGTGGGCACAGAAGTATGAAAACACAAACTCGGCTTGGGTGCGGAGCCGAGAGCATTGCAGGATGGACCCACAGACCGTGAGAGGAGATCCTCAGCTTATGAAAGAAGGGCAAATGGGAGGCAGTCACGCAAGCTTTTGTCTTTGGATGTTTTGTCTCCCATAGCCGTGGAATGTAGGGGTGACCTCAGGGGCTATGGAAGAGTCTCCCTCTCTGAGGAGTTGGTCCAGCTCTTAAGATTTTGGGGACATTTTGTGGGAAGGGTGGAGTCCTGCTGTCTGGCTCAGGTGTTCTTCCAGGAGAGGGACTCCAGATCACAGTCCTGGGTTCGAGCAAATGGAATACTCGAGCTCTTGTGAAGATTGGGATCATAGGGGCTTGGCAAGCCCCATATGCGGGCTCTTAGTCCAGGCCCTGAGAGACCTTACTTCGACATGGGGCCCATGCTGATGGTCCCAATGCGAGTTTGTACCCAAGGAGGCACTCAAGTTTAGGCTTGGCCTCAGGGGCCATGAAGGTTTCTCCTACACTGAAGGTATGACTCCATGACAACAGCAAGCTTTCCAGCCATGGGGAAGGAGAAGATCTGATTTGTGCTTCAGTTACCCACGTTTGCCAGGATTTGATATAATATCTAGGGTCAGATGTCTGAAAACCCAGGTTGGGAAGAGATGACAGCATAAGGCCATGGCCTGTCTGATGTGCTTAGTGTGCAGCCAGCTGTTTCCTTGTCTGTCGGGACGTCAGGCTGTGTCAGACAGAGCAATACTGACCAGGGTAGCTTTTCCAGTTAGGGTGCGGTCGAGGCCAGAGCAGGTTGGTTCTCATTTGTGGTTTCTGGAGAGCCCCATAGGGCAACGTTTTTCTTCTGGTGGGCAGGCAGAAAACTGTGTTGTGGTTCTGGAATTCCCAGTCTGGAGGGCTTGTTTGCCAGGAGTGTGAAGAGGGAAGTCTGAAAACACAAGCTAGCGTTAGGTTTGGGGCCGAGGGCATGGCAGGCCCACTCTGCAGAGACTGAATCAAGATCTCCTGCATCTGAGGTCAGGGCGAGTATCAGACGTTGGCTCAGGTTGGAGTTTGTGTCCATTATGGCCCCTTCCTGAAGGGGGTGGGGGCGTCATGAGGCCAGGGAGGTTTCCCAACGCTGGGAGTTATGAGCTGCCCCAAACATCAAGGTTTCCTCTGTAGGACAGTCGAGTACTATGAGATGGTTCTAGGATGACCCCTACAGAAAGACTCGAGAGAAGGGGTCTAAGCATGAATGTCTGCAAATGCCACCTCACATTCCCACTGGCTGCTTGGGGCAAGGCAGGCTCAATCTGCAGGCTCTTGGGCGGGTTTCTCAGAGGGCTGAGTTGAAATGGACTCTCCTGAGGATGAGTCATACTGTGGGTTGGTGGCCATGGAGACCTTGGAATGTGGCGGTGGCTCAGGGACTCTGCAGGTTTCTCCAAACCGAAGGGTTTCACACAGCTCCAACAATGAAGCTTCCCATGTGGAGACGATAGTTGTTCTGTTTGGTGTCTCAGGAAAGCCCCAGATGCTGGTCTTCAAACCCAGGCCTCTGAGGAGTGACACCTGGAAACCAAAGCAAGAGTTCAGATTAGGGCCCAGGGGCCTGTCTGGTTCAATCTACTGTCTCTGCCGACATCTGTCTGTGTTTCTGCATGGAGGTAGTTGCTCAGCTAGTGTCAGGATGCCTTTGTCCAGAGAGGCTTATAGTAGTGGGATGTCCTCGGGGGTCTTGAGGTTTCTCCTATTCTGTGGGGTTATGGGCAATGGAATGGGCATAGTCTCCTTGGAGAGAGCAGGACAGTCCTGTGGTGTGGCTCCAGAGGCCCCAGCCTGGCGGCTGTGTGGGCCAGGGCTGTGGGTACAGACATCCAAAAACACAAACTCGGCTGAGATTTGGGGCTGAGGTTATGGCAGGAGTGATCTACAGTCCGTGAGGGGAGCTCATTTTGATTAGAAAGTAAGGCGAGTGAGAGGCGGTCGTTCAGGCTTATGTCTCTGGATGTTGTATTCATGATGGTCATTTAATGTAAGCATGGTCTCATGGGCCATGGAAGTCTCCCTCTCTGATGATTTGTCCGGCTCCCAAGAGATTGGGGTCATTTTGTGGGAAGGGAGGAGTCCTGTTTTCTGCCTCATGTGTCCCCACAATAGAGGGATTCTAGAGCAGAGCACTGGGTACATACAACTGGAATACCCACCCTCTGGTTAGGCCTGGGGTCCTATGGGCATGGCGAGCCCATATGCAGATTCTTGGTCCAGCCACTGAGAGACGTTACTTGAATAGTGGACTCATGCTGAGGGTCACAATGTGTGTTTGTGCCCAAGGTGGTCCTCAATATTGGGCGCGACCTCATGAGCTTGCAGGTTTCTCCTACAGTGAACCTTGGACATGCCAACCTCAGGGTTTCTTGCCATGGGGAAGGAGGAGTTTTGATTTCTGCATCACGTTCACCTCTGGGCACTAATTGGAGATAAGGTCTAGGTTCTGAAGCCTGAAAACCGAGGTTTGGAAGAGATGACGACCTAAGGCCATGGCGGGTCCGATGTGTTCAGTTTGGGGCCAGCTTTCTAGGTGTCGTTCAGGAGGTCTGCACTCAGGCTGTGCCAGACAGGGCATTCGTGCCCAGATACGCTGTATAATTGGGGTACAGTTGAGTGGCATGCAGAAGATAATTATTTGGGGTTTCTCCGTAGCCCCATAAGGCAAAGTCTTTCTTCTGGAGGGCAGGCAGAGTGCTGCATTCTGGCTCCGGAACTGCCAAACTGGAGGCCTTGCGGCCAGGAATGCAAGGATGTAAGTCTGAGAACTGAAGCTTTGCTTTGGTTTCAGGGCGAGGAAATGGCAGGCACACTCTGCAGAGCTGAATTTAGATTTCATGCATCTGAGGTCAGGGCGAGGTTCATATATTGGCTCAGGTTGGAGTTTCTGTCCATGATGGCCCCTTCATGAAGGGGGGTCATCACACCGCCATTGGTGTTTTCCCATGATGGCAGTAGTGAGATGCTCCAAACCACAAGGATTTTCTGCGGGTCAGTTGAAACCTATTGGATGGCTCCAGGACATCCCATATGGAACAATTGCAGAGCAGGGTTCTAAGGATGGATGCCTGGGCATCCGGCCTTGCATTCCAATTGTCTCCTAGCGAAACGGCACGTTTGATTGCTGCCTATGATGTAGCAGCCGAGGGGGCTGAGTTGAAATGCATTCTCCTGAGGATCGGTCCTAATGTGGGATTGTGTCCATGGAGACCTTGGAATGGGGCAGTGGCACCAGGGCTCTGAAGGATGCTCCTAACCAGAGGTTTTGACACAGCTCCAAGAAGCATTTTTCCCATGGGGAAACAAGATTTGTTCTCATTGGTGCTTCAGTAACCCCCAATATGCTGGTATTGGAAACCAGAACTCTGAGGAGAGATGCCTGGAAACCAAGGCAATGGATCTGATTAGGGCCTGGGGCCTGTCTGGTTTAATCTTCTTCTCTCGGTTCATCTGTCTATGGGATTGAGTGGAGGTAGTTCCTCAGCTGGTGTCAGATTGCCCCTATTTGTCCTGGGCAGTCTACACTATTGGGATGGCCACTTTGACTTTGGAGGTTTCTCCTAATTTGCAAGTTTGTGGCCAATGAAATGGGCAGAATTCCTTTGGGGAGGGAAGGCACAATCCTGAGGTGTGGCTCTAGGGGCTCAAGCATGGAGGGTGTGTGGGTCAGAGCTGTGGGGACAGAAGTCTGAAAACAGAAACTCGTCTTAGGTTTGGGGACATAGGTATGGGAGGCCCGATCTACAGACCTTGAGCAGAACTCTTCAGGATATGAACAAAGAGTGAGTGTGAGGCACTTGCTCAGGCTTTTGACTCTGGATTTTGTGTCACTGATGGCCGTGGAATGTAGGGGCGTCCTCATGGACCATGGGTGAGACTTCCTCTATGGGGATTTGGATGATCCCAATATTTTGGGGTCATTCCGTGGGATGGGAGGAGTCCATTCTTTTTTTTTTTTTTTTTTTTTTTTTTTTTACCTCAGGTGTGCCACTAAAGAGGGATTCCAGAGCAGAACCCTGGGAAGGGGCGACTGGACAACCCGAACTCTGTATAAGATTGGGGGCCTAAGGGCATGGCAATCCCCATATGGGGTACCTTGGTCCAGCCACTGAGAGGTCTTACTTGAGTACAGTGCTCACACTGAGGGTCACAATGCATGTTTGTGCCCAATGTAGGCATCAAGCATGGGCGGGGACTCATGGGCCATGCTTGATTCTCCTACACTGAACTTTGGACAACATACGAACCACAAGGTTTCTTTCCATGGGGAAGGAGGAATTCTGATTTCTGCATCATGTTCACCCCTGGGCAGTGACTGGAGATAAGATCTAAGTTCTGAATCCAGAAAATCGAGGTTGGGATGAGATGATAACCTAAGGTCATGGAGGGTCCGATGTGCTCAGTGTGCGGTCAGCTTTCTGGGTGTTGTTCAGGAGGTATGGATTCAGGCTGTGTCAGACAGTGCATTAGTGCCCAGGTTAGAATGTATAATTTGGGTACAGTTGAGTTCCATGTAGGTTCATCCTCATTTATTGTGTCAGGGAAGCTCACTGGGGCAACATTTTTCTTCTGGTGGGCAGGCAGAGTGCAGCATTGTGGGTCCAGAATTGCCAAACTTGAGGGCGTCGGGACCAGGAGTGTGAGGACGTAAGTCTGAGATCATAAGCTAAACTTAAGTTTCAGGGCGAGGGCACGGCAGGCACCCTCTGCAGATCCGAATCAAAATCTCATTCATCTGAAGTCAGGACGAGGATCAGACTTAGGCGCAGGTTGGAGTTTCTGTCCATGATGGCCCCTTCATCAAAGGGGTGGAATCTCGAGGCCATGGAGGTTTTCCCACGTTGGGAGTTGTGGGATGCTCCAAACTGCAAGGATTCCTTCTGCGGGAAAATTGCGAACTGTTGGATGGCTCCAGGACATCCCATATGGAATGACTCCAGAGCCGGGTTCTAAGGATGGATGCCTGAGCAGACTGCCTCTTACACCAATTGTCTCCCTGCCACAAGACAGGTACGATCTGATGGCTATGCAGGAGCAATCGTGGGAGCTGAGTTGAAATGGACTCTCCTGAAGATGGGTCTTAATGTGTGTTTGTGTCCATGAGGACGTTGGAATGGGGTGGTGGCCCCAGGGCTCTAAAGGATTCTAACCGGAGATTTTGAAACAACTCGAAAGAGCAAGTTTTCCATGTGGAGACAAGATTTGTCCTAATTGGTGCCTCAGGAAACCCACATATGCTGGTATTAGAACCAGGCCTCTGAGGAGAGATACATAGAAACCGCAGCAATGCATCCAATTAGGTCCTAGGAGCCTCTCTGGTTCAATCTTCTTCTCTGTCGACATCTGTCTATTTTATGAAATGGAGGTAGTTGCTCAGCTGGTGTCAGACCACTCCTGTTTGTCCGGGCGGCCTACACTATAGGGATGGCCTCGGGGACTTTGGAGGTTTCTCCTAAATTGTATGATTATGGACAATGGCATGGGCAGAATTCCTGTGGAGTGGGCAGGCACAGACCTGATGTGTGGCTCCAAGGGCCCAGCCTTGAGGGTGTGTGGGCAAGGACTGTGGGGACAGATGTCTGAAAACACAAACTCAGCTTAGCTTTGGGGACGTAGGTATGGCAGGTCCGATTTACAGACTATGAGGAGAACTTTTTGGGATATGAATAAAGGGTGAAAGTGTGACACTTGTCAGGCTTTTGCCCCTGGATTTTGTGTCAATGATGGCTGTGGAATGTCAAGGAGTCCTCATGGGCCATGGAAGAGTCTTTCTCTCTGTGGATTTGGCCAGATCCCAATTGTTTTGGGTTAATCTGTGGGATTCAGTTTTGTTAACTAAGGTGTCCCACCAAAAGAGGGATTCCAGAGCAGAGCCCTGGACAACAAGAAATCTAACTAAAAATACGGGCCTAGGGGCATGGCAAGCCCAATATGCCTTCTAATGGTCCAGCCACTGAGAGGCCTTCATTGAGGACAGAACTCATGCTGAGGGTCACAATGCGTGTTTATGCCCTCGTGGTACTCAAGCATGGGTGGGGACTCATGGTGCATGCTTGTTTCTCCTACACTGAATGATAGTCAACATGTCAACCACATGAGTTCTTGCCATGGGGAAGTATTAATTCTGATTTCTGCATGTCATTCACCCCTGGGCAGTGATTGGAGATAAGGTCTAGGTTGTGAAGGCTGAAAACCGAGGTTGGGAAGAGACGACGACCTAAGACCATGTTGGGTCCGATATGCTCAGCGTGGAGCCAGCTGTCTGGGTGTTGGTCGGGAGGTCCAAGCTTGGGCTGTGTCAGAGAGGGCCTTAGTGCCCAGGGTAGATTGTATAATTGGGGTACAACTGAGTGCCGTGCAGGTTGATCTTTATTTGGGATTTCTGGGTAGCCCCAAGGGCAATGTTTTTCTTCTGGAGAACAGGCAGAGTGCTGCATTGTGGCTCCGGAATTTCCAAAGTGGATGCCTTGTGGACGGGGAGTGTGAGGACGGAAGTCTGAGAACACATGTTAGGCGTAGGTTCTGGGCGAGGCACGGCAGGCACCCTCTGCAGATCTGAATCGGGATATCATGAATCTGAAGTCAGGGCGAGGTTCAAACCTAGGCTTAGGTTTGAATTTCTGTCCATTCTGGCCACTTTATGAAGGGGACAGCTTCTCCAGTCCATGGAGGTTTACCCACGATGGGAGTTGTGAGATGCTCCAAACAACAAGGATTCCTTCTGATCAACAATTGAGACCTTTTGTATCACTCCAGTACATACCATACAGAATGACACCAGAGCAGGGATCTAAGGATGGATGCATGGGAAGCCCGCCTCACATTGCAGTTGTCTCCTAGCAAATAGACAGGTTTGATATGCTGGCTCTGTCAGAGCAACCAAGGGGGCTGAGTTGAAATGGACTCTCCTGAGGATGGATGCTAATGTGGGTTTGTGTCCATGGAGACCTTGGAATGGGGCGTTGGTGCATGGGCCCTGAAGGATTCTCCTAACCGGAGGTTTTGAGACATCTCCAAAGGACAAGTTTCCCATGTGGAGACGAGATTTGTTCTGATTGGTGCCTCAGGAAACCCCCATATACTGTTATTAGAATATAGGCCTCTGAAGAGAGATAACTGGAAACCAAAGCAATGGCTCCGTTTAGAGCCTAGGGGCCTGTCCGGTTGAATCTTCTTCTCTGTGTACATCCATCTAAGGTATTAGTGGAGTTAGATGCTCAGCTGGTGTCAGATGGCCCTTGTTTGTCCCAGGCGGCCTACACTATTGTGAAGGCCTTGGGGACTTTGGAGGTTTCTCCTAATTTTATGATTATGGACAATGGAATGGGCAGAATTCCCCTGGAGAGGGAAGGCACAGTTTTGATGTGGCTCCAGGGGCCCCAGCTTGCAGGGTGTGTGCACCAGGACTGTGGAGACAGAAGTCTAAAACACAAACTCAGTTTAGGTTTAGGGACGTAGGTATGGCAGGCCCGATCTACAGACCATGAGGAGAATTCTTCCGGATATGAAGAAAGAGAGATTGTGAGGCACTTGTTCAGGCTTTTGTTTCTGGATTTTGTGTCAACGATGGGCGTGGAATGTCGAGGAGGCCTCATGGGCCATGGACGAGTCTTCCGCTCTGTGGATTTGGCCCGATTCCAATTGTTTTGGGTCAAACTGTGGGATGGGAGGAGTCCTTTCAGTTTTGTTACCTCAGGTGTCCCACCAAAAGAGGGATTCCAAAGCCGAGCCCTGGGGAGGGGAGACTGGACAACCAGAAATCTGGTTAAAAATTGGGGCCTAGGGGCATGGCAAGCCCAATATGCTGTCTTTTGGTCCAGCCGCTGAGAGGCCTTACTTGAGAACTGGGCTCACGTTGAGGGTCACAATGCAGGTTTGTGACCGACTTGGTCCTCAAGCATCTGCAGGGCCTCATGGGCCACACTGGTTTCAACTACACTTTACGTTGGACAACATGCCAACCACAAGGTTTCTTGCCATGGGGAAGGAGTTCTGATTCCTGCATCATGTTCAACCCTGGGTGGTGACTGGAGATAAGGTTTAGGTTCTGAAGCCTGAAAACCGAGGTTGGAAAGAGATGATGACCTAAGGCCATGGCGGGTCCGATGTGCTCAGTGTGTGGCTAGCTGGGTGGGTGCGAGCCAGGAGGTTCAGTCTCAGGCTGTGCCAGAAAGTACAGTAGTGCCCAGGGCAGCCTGTATAATTGGGGTCCACTCAAGTGGCATGCAGGTTGATCCTCATTTGGGGAATCTGGGTAGCCCCAGAGGGCAAAGTTTTTCTTCCGGAAAGCAGGCAGAGTGCTGCCTTGTAGTTCTGGAATTGCCAAACTGGAGGGCTTGTGGGCCAGGAATGTGAGGATGGAAGTTGAGAACACAAACTAGACTTATGTTTCTGGGCAAGGGCACGGCAGGCACACTCTGCAGAGCTGAATCAAGATGTCCTGCATCTGAAGTCAGGGCGAGGATCAGACGATCGCTCAGGTTGGAGCTTCTGTCCCTGATGGCCCCTTCATGAAGCGCAGGGGGCGGGATCACGAGGCCATGGAGGTTTTCCCACGATGGGAGTTGTGAGATGCTCCAAACAGTAAAGATTCTTCTGCGGGACTATTGAGACCTGTTGGTTGGCTCCAGGACTTCCCATACAGCATCATTCTGAGAATGGTTCTAAGTATGGATGGCTGGGAAGCCTGCCTCTCATTCCAATCATCTCCTAGCGACAAGACGGGTTAGATCTGCTGGATCAGGGGGAGCAACTGAGGGGGCTGAGTTGAAATGGACTCTCCTGTGGATGGGTCCTAATGTGGGTGTGTCTCCATGGAGACCTTGGAATGAGGCACTGGCACCGGGAACCTGAAATGTCCTTCTAACCAGAGGCTTTGAGAGAGCTCCAACATGCAAGTTTCCCATGTGTAAACGAGATTTGTTCTGATGGGTGCCTCAGGAAAAGCCCTCAGCTGGTATTGGAAACCAGGCTTTTGAGGAGACATGCCTGTAAACCAAAGCTATGGATCCCATTATGGCCTGGGGTCCTGTCTGGTCAATCTTCTTCTCTGGGGACATCCATCTATGGTATGAGTGGAGGTAGATGCTCAGCTGGTGTTAGACGGCCCTTTTTTGTCCCGGACAACCTACACCATTGGTATGGCCTCAGGGAATTTGGAGGTTTCTCCTAATTTGTATGGTTTTGGATAATGGAATGGGCAGAATTCCCATGGATTGGTAAGGCACAGTCCTAATGTGTGGTTCCAGGTGCCCAGCCTGGAGGGTGTGTGGCCCCGGACTTTGAGGACAGAACTCAAAAAACACAAACTCAGCTTAGGTTTGGGGACGTAGGTATGGCACGGCCGAACTACAAATCATGAGAAGAACTCTTCAGGATATGAAGAAAGAGCGAGTCTGAGGCGCTTGCTTAGGTTTTTGTCTCTGGATTTTGTATCAGCGATGGCCGTGGAATGTCGGGGAGGCCTCATGAGCCATGGACGAATCTTCCTCTCTGTGGATTTGGCCCTATCCCAATTCTTTTTCGTGAATCTGTGGAATGGGAGGACTCCTTTAAGGTTTGTTACCTGAGGTGTCCCACCAAAAGAGGAATTCCAAAGCAGAGCCCTGGGCAAGAGTGAAGGGACAACCCGAACTTGGTTAAAAATTGGGGTCTAGGGGCATGGCAAGCCCAATATGCTCTTTCTTCATGCAGCCACTGAGAGGCCTTGCCTGAGGACCGGGCTCAGGCTGAGGGTCACAATGTGTGTTTGAGAACAATGTGGCCCTCAAGCGTGGGCTGGGTCTCATGTGCCACACTGGTTTCAACTACACTGAAAGTTGGACAACATGCCAACCACGAGGTTTCTTGCCAAGGGAACGAGTTCGGATTTCTGCAACATTTTCAAACCTGGGCAGTGATTGGAGATAAGGTCAAGGTTCTGAAGCCTGAAAACCGAGG
Source organism: Mustela nivalis (assembly GCF_964662115.1). NCBI lineage: Eukaryota > Metazoa > Chordata > Mammalia > Carnivora > Mustelidae > Mustela > Mustela nivalis. Next base: position 197,463 of record NW_028135560.1, on the reverse strand, counting down.
TTGGGTAGAGATGACGACCTATGGCCATGGCGGGTCCGATGTGCTCAGTGTGTGGCCATCTGTCTGGGTGAGGCCAGGAGTTCCAGGCTCAGGCTGTGTCAGAATGGGCAATTGTGCCCACCTCAGCCTATATATTTGGTGTACAGCCAAATGGCGTGCAGGTTGATCCTCATTTGGGGTTTCTGCGTAGCCCCAGAGGGCAATGTTCTTCTTCCAGGGAGCAGGCAGAGTGCCGCATTGTACTTCTGGATTGCCAAACTGGAGGGCTTATGGGCCGGTAGTCTGAGGACGGAACTCCGAGAACACAAGCTAGGCTTAGGTTTTATGTGTGAGGACATGGCAGGCACAATCTACAGACCTGAATCGAGATCTCTTGCACCTGAAGTCAGGTTGAGCATCAGACGATGCCTCAGGTTTGACTTTCTGTCCCTGATGGCCCCTTCATAAAGGGGGGGAATCACGAGGCCGTGGGGGTTTTCCCACCATGGGAGTTGTGAGAAGCTCCAAACTGCAAAGATTCTACTGTGGGACAATTGAGACCAGTTGGTTGGCTCCAGGCCAACGATTCTGAGCAGGGTTCTAAGGATGGATGGCTGGGTAGCCCACCTCTCATTCCAATATTCTCCTAGCTTCAAGACAGGCTAGATCTGTTGGATCTCGGGGAGCAACCGAGGAGGCTGAGTTTAAATGGACTCTCCTGTGGATGGGTCCTAATATGTTTTTGTGTCTATGGAGACTGTGGCATTAAGCGGTGGCACTAGGGCCCTGAAGGCTTCTCCTAAACAGAGGTTTGACACAGCTCCACCATGCAAGTTTCCCATGTGTAGAGGAGATTTGTTCTGATGGGTGAGTCAAGAAACAGCCATATTCTGGTATTGAAATCCAGGCCTCTGAGGAGAGATGCCTGGAAACCAAAGCAATGAATCCGATTAGTGCCTAGGGGCCTGTTGGTTTCTTTTTACCTCGGGCGACATCTATCTATGGGTCAGAGTGCAGGTAGGTGCTCAGATGAACTCAGATTGCCCGTGTTTGTCCTTGGAAGCCAACACTATGGGATGGCCTCAGGGAATTTAAAGGTTTATACTTTTAGTTGCGTTGTCGCCATTGGAATGGGCTCACACAATTCCCTTGCGAGGGCAAGAACAGTCCTCAGGTTTGGCTTCAGGGGCCTGAGCCTATAGGGTGTGTAGGCCAGGGCTGTTTGGACAGTTGTCTGAAAACACAAACTCGACTTCTGTTTCGGGTCATAGGTAGGGCAGGACTGATCTACAGACCATGAGGAGAACATTTCGGTATATGAAAAAAGGGCGAGTGTGAGGCTATTGCTCATGTTTTGTCTCTGCATATCATGTCACTCATGGTCGTGAAATTTCCGGGTGACTTCATGGGAAATGGACGAGTCTTACTCTCTGGCGATTTGGCCCCTTCCAAAGAGGTTGGGGTCATTCTTGGGATGGAAGAAGTCGTTTTTTTTGTTGTTGTTGTTGCTTTGTTTTGTTTCATTTTTTAACCTCCGTTGTCCCACCACATGAGGAATTCCAGAGTAGAGCTCTGGGGAGGGGTGACTGAACAACCAGAAATCTGGTTAAAAATTGGGGCGTAGGGCTATGTCAAGCCCATTATGACATCTAGTGATCCAGGCTCTGAGAGGACTTACTAGAGGACAGGACTCACCCTGAGGGTCACAATGCATATTTATGCCCTCGTCGCACTCAAGAATAGGCGGGCCTCAGGGTGAATGCTAGTTTCTCCTACAATGAACGTTGGACAACATGCCAACCACAAGGTTTCTTGCCATGTGTAAGGAGAAGTTCTGATTTCTGCATCACACTCATCCCCAGGCAGAGATAAAGTCTAGTTTCTGAGGCCTGAAAACTGAGGTAGGGAAGAGATGAGGACCTAAGGCCATGGCGGGTCTGATGTGCTCAGTGTGCGGTCAGCTGTCTGGGTGTTGGTCAGGAAGTCCGGGCTCAGGTTGTGTCAGACAGTGCATTAGTGCCCAGGTTAGACTATATAATTCGGGCAAAGCCGAGTACCGTGTAGGTTTATCTTCATATAAGGTGCCTTGGCAGCTCTTTAGGCAATATTTTTTTTCCAGAAAGCAGGCCATGTGCTTAATTGTGGGACCGGATATACCAATCATGAGGGCTTTGAGGCCAGGAGAGTGAGGTCGGAATTCTGAGAACAAAAGTTATACTTGGGCTAAGGGCAAGGGCACGGCAGGTACCCCCTGCAGATCTGAACCAATATCTCATCCATTTCAAGTCAGGGAGAGAATTAGACTTTGGCTTAGGTTGGAGTTTCTGTGCCTGACGGCTCCTTCATGAAGGGAGCGGAATCTCGTGTCCATGGAGTTTTTCCCACGTGGGAGTTGTGGGTTGCCCCCTTCAAGAATTCCTTCTGCGGGACAATTGAGGCCTTTGGGCAGCTCCAGGACATCCCATATGGAATGACTCTATAGCACCGTTCGAGGGAGGATGCCTGGGAAGCCAGCCTCGCATTCCAATTGTCTCCTAGCAACAAGCCAGTTTAGATCTGATGGCTCTGCGGGAGCAACCGGGGTGGCTGACTTGAAATGGACTTTCCTCACGATGGGTCCTAATGTGTGTTTGTGTCCATGGGGCCTTGGAATGGGGCCGTGGCACCGGGACCCTGAAGTATTCTCCTAAGCTTTTGACAGAGCTCGATGCACATGTTTCCTTGTGGAGACGAGATTTGTTCTGATTGCTACCTCAGGAAAACCCCTATGCTGGTATTGGAATCCAGGCTTTTGAGGAGACATGCCTCTCACCAAAGCAATGGATCCGATTGGCCAGGGTCCTGTCTGGTTCAATCTTCTTCTCTGGGGACATCCATCTATGGTATGAGTGGAGGTTGATGCTCAGCTGCTATCAGACCGCGCTTGTATGTCACGGGCGACATGCCCTATTGGGATGGCCTCAGGGATTTGGAGGGTTCTCCTAATTTTACGGTTTTGGACAATGGAATGGGCAGAGTTCCCATGGATTGGGTAGGCACAGTCCTTATGTGTGGCTCCAGGGACCGAAGCCTGGAGGGTGTGTGGTCCAGGACTTTGAGGACAGAAGTCTGAAAACATAAACTCAGCTTAGGTTTGGAGACGTAGGAATGGCAGGCCCGATCTATAAACCATGAGAAGAACTCTTCAGGATATGAAGAAAGAGCGAGTCTGAGGTGCTTGTTCAGTCTTTTGTCTCTAGATTCGGTATCAGCGATGGCCGTGGATTGTCTGGGAAACCTCATGGGCCATGGACGAATCTTCCTCTCTGTGGAATTGGCCTGATCCCAATTTTTTTTCGTCAATCTGTGGAATGGGAGGTCTCCTTTCAGGTTGGTTACCTTAGGTGTCCCGCCAAAAGAGGAATTGCAAAGAAGAGCCCTGGGGAAAAGCGAAGGGACAACCCGAATTATGGGTAAAATTTGGGGCCTAGGGGCATGGCAAGCCCAATATGCTGTCTCTTCATCCAGCCACTGAGAGGCCTTACCTGAGGACTGGGATCAGGCTGAGGGTCACAATGTGTGTTTGTGACCAATGTGGCCCATAAACATGGGTGGGGCCTCATGGGCCACACTGGTTTCAACTACACTGAACATTGGAAAACATGCCAACCACATGGTTTCTAGCCACGGGGAAGGAGTTGTGATTTCTGCATCACTTACAAGCCTGGGCAGTGATTGGAGATAAGGTCTAGGTTCTGAAACTTGACAACCGAGGTTGGGAAGAGATGACGACCTAAGGACATGGCTCGTCCGGCATGCTCAGTGTTCGACCAGCTTTCTGGGTGGGGCCAGGAAGTCCAGGCTCAGGCTGTGTCAGAAAGGGCAATAGTGCCTAGGTCAGCCTATATATTTGGGGTACAGTCGAATGGCATGCAGGTTGATCCTCATTTGGAGTTTCTGGGTAGCCCCACAGGGGTATGTTTTTCTTCCTGAAGGCTGGCAGAGTGCTGCATTATAGTTCTGGTTTGCAAACTGGAGGGCTTGTGGGCCAGTAGTCTGAAGACGGAAATCTGATAACACAAGCTAGGCTTAGGTTTCTGGGTGAGGACAAGGCAGGAACAATCTACAGACCTGAATCGAGATCTCGTGCTTCTGAAGTCAGGGTGAGGATTAGAAGATCGCTCAGGTTGGTGTTTCTGTCCCTGATGGCCCCTTCATGAAGGGGCGGGGTCTCGAGTTCGTGGGGGTTTTCCCACGATGTTAGTTGTGAGAAGGTCCAAACTGCAAAGATTCTTGTGCAGGACAATTGAGACATGTTGGTTGGCTCCAGGCCAACGATTCCGAGCAGGGTTCTAAGGATGGATGCCTGGGTAGCCCACCTTGCATTCCAATTGTGTCCAAGCAACAAGACAGGTTAGATCTGCTGGATCTGGGGGAGCAACCCAGGAGGCTGAGTTGAAATAAACTCTCCTTTGGATGGGTCCTAATGTCTTTTTGTGTCTATGGAGACCTTGGAATGTAGCGGTGGCACTGGGGTCCTGAAGGGTTTTTCCAAACAGAGGCTTTGACACAGCTCCAACGTGCAAGTTTCCCATATGTAGATGAGATGTTTTATGATGGGTGAGTCAAGAAACAGCCATACGCTGGTATTGAAATCCAGGCCTCTGAGGAGAGATGACTGGATACCACAGCAATGGATCCGTTTAGTGCCGAGGGGCCTGTTCATTCCTTTTTACCTCTGGGGACATCAGTCTATGCGTCTGAGTGCAGGTAGGTGCTCAGATGAGCTCAGATTGCCCCTGTTTGTCCTGGGAAGCCACCACTATTGGGATGGCCTCAGGCAGTTTGGAGGTTTATCCTATTAGTAGGGTTGTGGCCATTGGAATGGGCACATACAATTCCCTTGGAGAGGGAAAGTACAGTCCTCAGGTTTGGCTCCAGGGGCCTGAGCCTGTAGGGTGTGTAGGCCAGAGCTGTTTGGACAGTTGTCTGAAAACACAAACGCGGCTTATGTTTCGGGTCATAGGTATGGCAGGACTGATCTACAGACCATGAGGAGAACTCTTCAGGATATGAAAAAAGGGCGACTGTGAGGCTCGTGCTCAAGTTTTTGTCTCTGGATATCGTGTCACTCATGGTCGTGAAATTTCCGGGTGACTTCATGGGAAATGGACGAGTCTTACTATCTGGGGTTTTGCCCATTCCCAAGAGTTTTGGGTCATTCTGGGGATGGAAGGAGTCCGTTTTGTTGTTGTTGTTGTTGATTTGCTTTGTTTTGTTTTTTAACCTCAGGTGTCTCACCAAATGAGGTATTCCAGAGTAGACCCCTGGGGAGGGCCGACTGGACAACCAGAAATCTGGTTACAAATTTGGGCCTAGGGACATGTCAAGCCCATTATGACATCTAATGGTCGAGCCACTGAGAGGACTTACTAGAGCACAGGACTCACGCTGAGGGTCACAATGCGTGTTTATGCCCTCTTCGCACTCAAGAATTGGCGGGGCCTTCGGGTGAATGCTGGTTTCTCCTACACTGAACGTTGGACAACATGCCAACCACAAGGTTTCTTGCCATGGGTAAGGACGAGTTCTGATTTCTGCATCACAGGCACCCCTGGGCAGTGGTTGGAGATAAGGTCTAGGTTCTGAAGCCTGAAAAACCGCAGTTGGGAAGAGATGATGACCTAAGGCCATGGCGGTTCTGATGTGCTCAGTGTGCGGTCAGCTGTCTGGGTGTTGGTCAGGAGGTCCGAGCTCAGGTTGTGTCAGACAGTGCATTAGTGCCCAGGTTAGACTATATACTTTGGGTACAGTCGAATGCCATGTAGATTTATCCTCATATAAGGTGCCTGGGCAGCTCATTAGGCCAAATTTTTTTTCTAGAGGGCAGGCAGAGTGCTGCATTGTGGGTCTGGAATTGCGAAACTTCCGGGCTTCGGGGCCTGGAGTGTGAGGACGGAAGTCTGAGAACACAGCTAGACTTGGGTTTCAGGGCCAGGGCACGGCAGGTACCCCTGTAGATCTGAACCTATATCTCATGCATCTGAAGTCAGGGCGAGGATCAGACGTTGGCTCAGGTTGGAGTTTCTGTGCATGACGGCCCCTTCATGAAGGGAGCGGAATCTCGAGGCCATGGAGGTTTTCCCACGTTGGGAGTTGTGGGATGCCCCCTTCAAGGATTCCTTCTGCGGGACAATTGAGACTTGTTGGGCAGCTCCAGGACATCCCATATGGAATGACTCCAGGGCACCGTTCGAGGATGGATGCCTGGGAAGCCCGACTCGCATTCCAATTGTCTCCTAGCAACAAGACAGTTTAGATCTGATGGCTCTGCGGGAGAAACCGGGGTGGCTGACTTGAAATGGACTTTCCTGAGGATGGGTCCTAATGTGTGTTTGTGTCCATGAGGGCCTTAAAATGGGGCGGTGGCACCGGGACCCTGAAGTATTCTCCTAAGCTTTTGACATAGCTCGATGCACAAGGTTCCTTGTGGAGACGAGATTTGTTTTGATGGGTGCCTCAGGAAAACCTCTATGCTGGTATTGGAATCCAGGCTTTTGAGGAGACATGCCTGTAAACCAAAGCAATGTATCTGATTATGGCCTAGGGTCCTGTCTGGTTCAATCTTCTTCTCAGGGGACATCCATCTATGGTATGAGTGGAGGTAGATGCTCAGCTGGTATCAGACCGCCCTTGTTTGTCCCGGGCGACCTGCACTATTGGGATGGGCTCAGGGATTTGTAGGGTTCTCCAAATTTTACTGTTTTGGACAATTGCATCGGCAGAATTCCCATGGATTGAGTAGGCACAGTCCTAATGTGTGACTCCAGGGGCCCAAGCCTGGAGGGTGTGTGGCCCAGGACTTTGAGGACAGAAGTCTGAAAACACAAACTCAGCTTAGGTTTGGGGACGTAGGTATGGCAGGCCCGATCTATAAACCATGAGAAGAACTCTTCCCGATATGAAGAAAGAGCGAGTCTGAGGCGCTTGCTCAGGCTTTTGTCTCTGGATTTTGTATCAGAGATGGCCGTGGAATGTCGGGGAGGCCTCATGGGCCATGGACGAATCTTCCTCTCTGTGGATTTGGCCCGATCCCAATTGTTTTTCGTCAATCTGTGGAATGGGAGGACTCCTTTCAGGTTTGTTACCTCAGGTGTCCCGCCAAAAGAGGAATTCCAAAGAAGAGCCCTGGGGAAAAGTGAAGGGAGAACCCTAACTATGGGTAAAATTTGGGGCCTAGGGGCATGGCAAGCCCAATATGCTATCTCTTCATCCAGCCACTGAGAGGCCTTATTGAGGACTGGGATCAGGGTGAGGGTCACAATGTGTGGTTTTGACCAATGTGGCCCGCAAACATGAGCGGGGCCTCATGGGCCACCCTGGTTTCAACTACACTGAACGTTGGATAACATGCCAACCACATGGTTTCTTGCCACGGGGAAGGAGTTGTGTTTTCTGCATCACTTTCAAGCCTGGGCAGTGATTGGAGATAAGGTCTAGGTTCTGAAACTTGACAACCGAGGTTGGGAAGAGATGACGACCTAAGACCATGGCGGGTCCGATGTGCTCAGTGAGCGGCCAGCTTTCTGTGTGGGGCCAGGTAATCCAGGCTCAGGCTGTGTCAAAAAGGGCAATAGTGCCCAGGTCAGCCTATATATTTGGGGTACAGTCGTATGGCGTGCAGGTTGATCCTCTTTTGGAGTTTCTGGGTAGCCCCAGAGGGCAATGTTTTTCTTCCTGAGGGCAGGTAGAGTGCTGCATTATAGTTCTGTTTTTCAAACTGGGGGCTTGTGGGCCAGTAGTCTGAGGAAGGAAATCTGAGAACAAGCTAGGCTTAGTTTTCTGGGTGAGGACAAGGCAGGAACAATCTACAGACCTGAATCGAGATCTCGTGCTTATGATGTCAGGGCGAGGATCAGAAGATCGCTCAGTTTGGTGTTTCTGTCCCTGATGGCCCTTCATGAAGGGGCGGGGGGGTCATGAGGCCGTGGGGGTTTTCCCACGATGTTAGTTGTGAGAAGCTCCAAACTGCAAAGATTGTTCGGCAGGACAATTGAGAACTGTTGGTTGGCTCCAGGGCAACGATTCCAAGCAGGGTTCTAAGGATGGATGGCTGGGTAGCCCACCTCGCATTCCAATTGTGTCCTAGCAACAAGACAGGTTAGATCTGCTGGATCTGGGGGAGCAACCCAGGAGGCTGAGTTGAAATGGACTCTCCTGTGGATGGATCCTAATATGTTTTTGTGTCTATGGAGATCTTGGAATGAAGCGGTGGCACTGGGGCCCTGAAGGGTTTTTTCAAACAGAGGCTTTGACACAGCTCCAACGTGCAAGTTTCCCATATGTAAATGAGATTTGTTCTGAGGGATGAGTCAGGAAACAGCAATACGCTGGTATTGAAATCCAGGCCTCTGAGGAGAGTTGACTGGATAGCACAACAATGAATCCAAATAGTGCCTAGGGGCCTGTTCGTACCTTTTTACCTCTGGGGACATCAGTCTATGCGTCTGAGTGCATGTAGGTGTCAGATGGGCTCAGATTGCTCCTGTTTGTCCTGGAGAGCCACCACTATTGGGATGGCCTCAGGGAGTTTGGAGGTTTATCCTATTAGTAGGTTGTGGCCATTGGTTGGGCACATACAATTCCCTTGGAGAGGGCAAGTACAGTCCTCAGGTTTGGCTCCAGGGGCCTGAGCCTGTAGGGTGTGTAGGCAGAGCTGTTTGGACAGTTGTCTGAAAACACAAACGCGGCTTATGTTTCGGGTCATAGGTATGGCAGTATTGATCTACAGACCATGAGGAGAACTCTTCGAGATATGAAAAAAGGGCGAGTGTCAGGCTCTTGCTCAAGATTTTGTCTCTGGATATCGTGTCACTCATGGTCCTGAAATTTCCGGTTGACTTCATGGGAAATGGACGAGTCTTACTCTCTGGTGGTTTGTCCTCAGCGCAAGATTTTGGGGTCATTTTGTGGGATGGAAGAAGTCCGTTTTGTTGTTGTTGTGATTTGCCTTGTTTTGTTTTTTAACCTCAGGTGTCTCACCAAATGAGGGATTCCAGAGTAGAGCCCTGGGGAGGGCCGACTGGACAACCAGAAATCTGGTTACAAATTTGGGCCTAGGGACATGTCAAGCCCATTATGACATCTAATGGTCGAGCGACTGAGAGGACTTACTAGAGGACAGGACTCACACTGAGGGTCACAATGCGTGTTTATGCCCACTTCGCAAACAAGAATGGGCGGGGCCTCATGGTGAATCCTGGTTTCTCCTACACTGAACGTTGGACAACCTGCCAACGACAAGATTTCTTGCCATGGGTAAGGAAGTGTTCTGATTTCTGCATCACAGTCACCCTTGGGCAGTTATTGGAGATAAGGTCTAGATTCTGAAGCCTGAAAACGGAGGTAGGGAAGAGATGATGACCTAAGGCCATGGCGGGTCTGATGTGCTCAGTGTGCGGTCAGCTGTCTGGGTGTTGGTCAGGCGGTCCGGGCTCAGGTTGTGTCAGACAGTGCATTAGTGCCCCCGTAGACTATATAATTTGGGTAAAGTCGAGTGCCATGTAGATTTATCCTCATATAAGTTGTCTGGGCAGCTCATTAGGCAAAATTAGTTTTCTAGAGGGCAGGCAGAGTGCTTCATTGTCGGTCCGGAATTGCCAAACTTGAGGGCTTCGTGTCCAGGAGTGTGAGGACGGAAGTCTGAGAACACAAGCTAGACTTGTGTATCAGGGCGAGGACACGGCAGGGACCACTGTAGATCTGAACCAATATCTCATGCATCTGAAGTCAGGGCGAGGATCAGACGTTGGCTCACGTTGGAGTTTATGTGCATGACGACCCCTTCATGAAGGGAGCGAAATCTCGAGGCCATGTAGGTTTTCCCACGTTGGGTGTTGTGGGATGCCCCCTTCAAGGATGCCTTCTGCGGGACAATTGAGACCTGTTGGGCAGGTTCAGGACATCCCATATGGAATGACTCCAGGGCACCATTCGAGAATGGATGACTGGGAAGCAGGCCTCGCATTCCAATTTTCTCCTAGCAACAAGAGAGTTTAGATCTGATGGCTCTGCGTGAGCAACAGGAGTGACTGACTTGAATTGGACTTTCCTGAGGATGGGTCCTAATGTGTGTTTGTGTCCATGAGGGCCTTAAAATGGGGCGGTGGTACCGGGACCCTGAAGTATTCTCCTAAGCTATTGACATAGCTCGATGCACAAGGTTCCTTGTGGAGACGAGATTTGTTCTAATGGGTGCCTCAGAAAACCCCTATGCTGGTATTGGAATCCAGGCTTTTGAGGAGACATGCCTGTAAACCAAAGCAATGTATCCGATTATGGCCTAAAGTCCTTTCTGGTTCAATCTGCTTCTCAGGGGACATCCATCTATGGTATGAGTGGAGGTAGATGCTCAGCTGGTATCAGACCGCCCTTGTTTGTCCCGGGCGACCTGCACTATTGGGATGGTCTCAGGGATTTGGAGGGTTCTCCTAATTTTACGGTTTTGGACCATGGAATGGGCAGAATTCCCATGGATTGGGTAGACACAGTCCTAATGTGTGACACCTGGGGCCCCAGCCTGGAAGGTGTGTGGCCCAGGACTTTGGGGACAGAAGTCTGAAAACACAAACTCAGCTTAGCTTTGGGGAGGTAGGTATGGCAGGCCCGATCTATAAACCATGAGAAGAACTCTTCCGGATATAAAGAAAGAGCGAGTCTGAGGCACTTGCTCAGGCTTTTGTCTCTGGATTTTGTATCCGAGATGGCCGTGGAATGTCGGGGAAGCCTCATGGGCCATGGACGAATCTTTCTCTCTGGGGATTTGGTCCGATCCCAATTGTTTTTCATCAATCTGTGGAAGGGAAGGACTCCTTTCAGGTTTGTTACCTCAGGTGTCCCGCCAAAAGAGGAATTCCAAAGATGAGCCCTGGGGAAAAGTGAAGGGAGAACGCGAACTATGGGTAAAATTTGGGGCCTAGGGGCATGGCAAGCCGAATATGCTAACTCTTTATCCAGCCACTGAGAGGCCTTACCTGAGGCCTGGGATCAGGCTGAGGGACACAATGTGTGTTTGTGACCAATGTGGCCCATAAACATGAGCGGGGCATCATGGGCCACACTGGTTTCAACTACACTGAACGTTGCAAAAACATGCCAACCACTAGGTTTCTTGCCAAGGCGAAGGAGAAGTTCTGATTCTTGTATCACGTTCACTCCTGAGCAGTGAGTGGAGATAAGGTCTAGGTTCTGAAGGTGAAAACTGAGGTTGTGTAGAGTTGATGGCCTAAAGCCATTGTAGGTGTGATATGCTCTGTTATGGACAGCTGTCTGGGTGTTGGACTGGAGGTCTGCCCTCAGGCTGTGTCAGACAGGGCTTTAGTGCACAGGCTAGACTGTATAATTGGGGTAAGGTCGAGTGGCATGCAGGTTGTTACTCATTTAGCGTTTCCGGTTAGCCCTATAGGGACTCTCCTGAGGATGAGTCATAATGTGGGTTGGTGGCCATGGAGACCTTGGAATGTGGCAGTAGCTAAGGGACTCTGCAGGATTCTCCAACCCGAAGGGCTTGACACAACTCCAACAAGGAAGCTTCCCATGTGGAGATGAGAGGTCTTCTGTCTGGTGCCTCAGGAAAGCCCCGAATGCTGGTCTTCGAACCCAGGCCTCTGACGAGTGATACCTGGACACCAAAGCAAGAGTTCATAATAGGGCCTAGGGGCCTGTCTGGTTCAATCTTCTGTCTCTGCGGATATCTGTCTGTGTGTCTGCATGGAGGTAGTAGTTGCTCAGCTTGTGTCATAATGCCCCTATTTGTCCAGTGCGGCTTGCGGTAGTGGGATGTCCTTGGGGACCTTGAGGTTTCTACTATTTTGTAGAGTTGTGGCCAATGGAATGGGCAGTTTCTTAGGAGAGAGCAGGCACAGTTCTGTGGTGTGGCTCCAGAGACCCCAGCCTGGAGGCTGTGTGGGCCATGGCTGTGCAGACAGACATCCAAAAACCCTAACTCAGCTCAGGTTTGGGGCCGAGGTTACGGCAGGCCTGATCTACAGTCCATGAGGGGAGCTCCTCTGGATATGAAAGAAGGGTGAGAGGGAGGCAGTCGCTCAGGCTTTTGTCTCTGGATGTTTTGTCCACAATGGCCGTTTAATGTAGGAGTTGCCTCATGGGTCGTAGAAGTCTCCCTCTCTGGTAGTTTGTCCAGCCCCCAAGAGTTTGGGGTCATTCTGTGGGAAGGGAAGTGTCCTGTTTTCTGCTTCATGTGTCCCCCCAGTAGAGGGATTCTAGAGCATAGCAGTGGGTACTGACAACTGGAATACTCGCCCTCTGGTTAAGCCTGGGGGCCTATGGATATGACAAGCCCCATATGCAGGATCTTGGTCCAGCCACTGAGAGGCGTTACTTTAATACGGGACTCATGCTGCAGGTCACAATGCATGTCTGTGCCCTAGGCGGCCCTCAAGCACTGGCGTGGCCTTTCAGACAATGTAGGTTTTCCCACAGTGAACATTGGACAACATGCCAACCACAAGGTTTCTGGCCATGGGGAAGGAGGAATTCTAATTTCTGCATCACGTTCACCCATGGGCAGTGATTGGAGATAAGGTCTAGGTTCTGAAGCCTGAAAACCGAGGTTGGGAAAAGATGACGACCTACAGCCATAGCGGGTCCTATGTGTCCAGGTTGGGGCCAGCTGTCTGGGTGTCGTTTGGGATGTCGTGTCTCAGGCTGTGCCAGACAGGGCATTAGAATACAGGGTGGGCTGTATAATTGCTTTACAATCGAGTGGCATGCATTTGAAAATCATTTGGGGTTTCTTATTAGCAGCATAGGGCAAAGTTTTTCTTCTGAGGGCAGGCAGAGTGCTGCATTGTGGCTTCGGAATTCCCAAACTGGAGGGCTTGTGGGCCAGGAGAGTGAGGACGGAAGTCTGAGAACACAAGCTAGGCTTAGGTTTCGGGGCAAGGACATGGCAGGCACACTCTGCAGAGCTGAATTGATATCTCATGCGTCTGAAGTCAGGTCGAGGTTCAGACTTTGGCTCAGGTTTGAATTTCTGTCCATTTTGGTCCCTTCAGGAAGGGGGGGCATTAGGATGCCATGGGGGTTTTCCCACTATTGGAGTTGTGAGATGCTCCAAACCGCAAGGATTCCTTCTGTGGGACAATTAAGATTTGTTGGATGGCTCCAGGACGTCTTATAAGGTATTTTTCCAGAACAGCGTTCTAAGTATGGATGCCTGGGCAGCCAGCCTCACATTCCAATTGTCTCCTAGCAACAAGAAACGTTTGATCGGCTGTCTTGGGGTAGCAACAGAGGGGGCTGAGTTGAAATGGACTTTCCTGAGGATGGTCTTAATGTTGGTTTGAGTCCATGGAGACCTTGGTATGGGGCAGTGGCACCAGGGCCCTGAAGGATTCTCCTAACCAGAGGTTATGACAAAGCTCCAATGAGCAAGTTTTCCATGGGGAGACGAGATTTGTTCTTATTGGTGCCTCAGGAAACCACCATATGCTGGTATTGGAAACGAGGCCTCTGAGGAGAGATGCCTGGAAACCAAAGCAATGGATCTGATTAGGGCCTATGGGCCTGTCCGGTTCAATATTCTTTTCTGGGGACATCTGTTGTCTGAGTGGAGGTAGTTGCTCAGCTGGTTTGAGATCACCCCTGTTTGTCCTGGGCGGCCTACACTATTGGGATGGCCTCGGTGACTTTGGAGGTTTTTCCTCATTTGCAAGGTTGTGGCCAATGGAATGGGAAGAATTCCCTTGAAAGGGAAGCACAGTCCTGAGGTGTGGCTCCAGGGACCCAAGTGTGGAGCGTGTGTGGTCCAGGGCTATTTGGACAAAAGTCTGAAAACACAAACTCCACTTAGGTTGGGGGATGTAGGTATGGCCGGCCCGATCTATAGACCGTGAGGAGAACACTTCGGGATATGAACAAAGGGCGAATGTGAGGTGCTTGCTCATGCTTTTTTTTTTTTTTTTCTGGAAATGTGTCACCGATTGCCATGGAATGTCGGGGTGTCCTCATGGGCCATCGATGAGGCTCCCTTTCTGGGGATTTGACCTGATCCCAAGAGTTTGGGGTCATTCTGTGGGAAGGGAGGAGGCCTTTCTGGTTTTTTTCTTTATTTTTGTTTATTTATTTTTTTTTTTTATACCTCTGGTGGACCAGCAAAATAGGGATTCCAGAGCAGAGTCGTGGGTTTGGGCAACTGGACAACCAGACCTCTGGTTAACATTGGGACCTAAGAACATGGCAATCCCCATATGTGGGCTCTTGGTCCAGACACTGAGAGGCCTTCCTTGAGGATAGGTCTCACACTGAGTTTCACAATGTGTTTTTGTGCCCAAGGAGCCCCTCAAGTCAGGGCGTGGCCTAATGTACCATGCTGGTTTCTCCTACACTGAACGTTGCACAATATGGCAACCACAAGTTTTCTGGCCATGGGGAAGATGGAGTTCTAATTTCTGCAACACTTTCACTCCTGGACTGTGATTGGATTTAAGGTCTAGGTTCTGAAGCCTGAAAACTGAGGTTGGGAAGAGATGAAGACCTAAGGCCATGGTGTGTCTGATGTGCTCAGTGTTCGGCCAGCTGTTGAGTGTGGGTTGGGAGGTGCAGGCTCAGGCTGTGGCAGACAGGGAATTAGTGCCCAGGCTAGACTGTATCATTGGGGTGCAGTCGAGTTTCATGCAGGATGGTACTCATTTGTGGTTACTGGGTAGCCCCAGAGGGCAACGTTTTTCTTCTGGAGGGAAGACACAGTGCCACATAGTGGCTCCAGAATTCCCAAACTGGAAGGCTTGTGGGCCAGGAGCGTGAGGAAAAAATTCTGAGAACACAAGCCCGACTTAGATTTCGGGGTGAGGGGACGGCAGGCACCCTCTGCAGAGATGATTCGAGATCCCGTATACCTGAAGACAGAGCTAGGATCAGACGTTGGCTTAGGTCGAAGTTTCTGTCCATGACGGCCCCTTCATGAAGGGGAGGGTGTCACGAGGACATGGAGGTTTTCCCACGATGGGAATTGTGAGATGCTCCAAACCGCAATGATTCCTTCTGTGGGACAGTCGAGACCTGTTGGTTGGCTCCAGGACATCCCATAAGGAAGTTATCCAGAGCAGGGTTCTAAGGATGGATGCCTGGGCAGCCTGCCTCCCATTCCAGGTGTCTCATAGCGCCAAGGCAAGTTCGATCTGCTGGATCTAGGGGAGCAACCGAGGCGGGTGTGTTGAAATGGGTGAGTTGAGGATGGGTCATAATGTGCATTTGTGTCCATGTAGACCTTGGAATGGGGTGCTTGAACCGGGGCCTTGGGGGATGTTCATAACGGAGGTTTTGATGGAGCTCTAAAGAGTATGTTTCCTATGTAGAGAAGAGAATTGTTTTGATGAGTGCCTAAGGAATCTCCCATATGCTGGTATTGGAAACCAGGCCTCTGAGGAGAGATGACTGGAAACAAAAGCAATCGAGATGATTAGGGCCTAGGTGCCTGTCCGGTTCAATCTCTTTCCTGAGGATACGTGTCTAAGGATCTGAGGGGATGTAGTTGCTCAGCTTGTGTCAGATCGCCCCTGTTTGTCCTGGGCAGCGTATAATATTGGGATGGCCTCATGACTTTGGAGTTTCTCCTAATCTATAGGGTTGTGGCCAATGGAATGGGCAGAAATCCCATGGAGAGGGCAGGCACAGTTCTGAGTTTGGCTCTAGGGGCCCAGCCTTGAGGCTGTGTGGGCCAGGCCTGTGGGGACAAAAGTCTGAAAACACAAACTCCGCTTAGGATTGGGGACATAGGTATGGCACGCCCAATCTACAGACCATGATAACACTTAGGGATATGAAAAAGGGTGAGTTTGAGGTGCTTGCTCTGGTTTTGTCTCTGGATTTGTGTCAACAATGTGGGTGGAATGCTGGCGTGGCCTCATGGGTTGTAGATGGCTTTCCTTCTCTGAGCATTTGACCCAATCCCAAGAGTTTGGGTACATTCTGTGGGATGGGGGGAGTCTTTTCTGTTTTTTATTTTATTTTATTTTATATTTTATTTTATGTACCTCAAGTGTCCCAATAAAAGGGGGATTCCAGAGCAGAGTCCTTGGGAGGGACAACTGGATATCCCCACCTCTGTTTAAGTTTGGGGGCCTACGGGCATGGCAAGTCCAATAGGCGGGCTCTTGATTCAGACACTGAGAGGCCTTCCTTGAGGACAGGGCTCATGCTGAGGGTCACAATGCCTATTTGTGCCCAACAAGGCCCTCAAGCATGGGAAGTGCCTCATGGGCCACGCTGGATTCTCCTACACTGAACGTTGGAGAATATGCCAACCACAAGGTTTCCAGCCATGGCGAAGGAAGAGTTGTGATTTCTGCATCACGTTCACCCCTGGACAGTGATTGGAGTTTAGGTCTAGGTTCTGAAACCCGAAAACTGAGGTTGAGAAGAGATGAAGACCTAAGGACCTGATGGGTCCAATGAGCTCAGTGTGCGGCCAGCTGTTGAGCGTAGGTCTGGAGGTGTGGGCTCATGCTGTGTCAGACAAGGCATTAGACAGGGTAGACTGCATATTTGGGGTGCAGTCGAGTGGTGTTCAGTTGATCCTTATTCGGGTTTCTAGGTAGCTCCATAAGGCAACGTTTTTCTTCTGGAGGGCAGGCAGTGTGCTGCATTATGGCCCCAGTATTGCCAATCTGTAGGGCTTTTGGGGCAGGGGTGTGAGGACGGTAGTCTGAGAACACAAGCTAGGATTAGTTTTGGAGGTGAGTGCACAGAAGGCACACTCTGCAGAGCTGAATCAAGATCTCATGCACCTGAAGTCAGAGCGAATATCAGACGTTTGCTCAGGTTGGAGTTTCTGTCCATGATAGCCCCTTTATAAAGTGGAGCGTCTCAAGAGGCCATGTAGATTTTCCCACAATGGGAGTTGTGAGATGCTCCAGACTGCAAAGATTCCTTCTGTGGGACACTTGAGACCTGTTGGATGGCTCTAGGATGTCCCATGTGGAACGACTCCAGAGTAGGGTTCTAAGGATGGATGCCTGGGCAGCCCGCCTCCCATTCTAGTTGTCTCCAAAACAAGGCAGGTTTGATCTGCAGGCCCTGGGGGAGAAACCAAAGGGGTTGAGTTGACATGGACTCTCCCGACAATAGATCATAATGTGGGTTTAAGTCCATGGAGACCTTGGAATGGGGCGCTTGATCCGGGGCCCTGAAAGATTCTCCTAAACAGAGGTTTTTATAGAGCTCCAAAGAGTACATTTCCTATGTGGAGATGAGATTTTTCTGATGAGTGCCTCAGTAATCCCCCGTATTCTGGTATTGGAAACCAGGCCTCTGAGGAGAGATGCCTGGAAACAAAAGCAATGGATCTGATTAGGGCCTAAGTGCCTGTCCAGTTCAATCTTATTCTATGGGGATATCTGTCTCTGGGTCTGAGTGGAGTTACTTTCCTAACTTGTGAAAGATCATCCCTGTGTGTCCTGAGCAGCCAACATTATTCGGATGGCCTGGGGGAGTTTGGCGGATTCTCATAATCTATTGGGTTGTGGCCAATGAAAATGCAGAATTCCTCTGGAGAGGGAAGCCACAGTCCTGAGGTGTCGCTCCAGGGGCCCCAGCTTGGATGGTGTGTGAGCCAGGCCTGTGGGGACAGAAGTCTGAAAACACAAACTCAGCTTAGGTTTGGGGATGTATGTATGAAGGCTCGATCTACAGACCGTGAGAATTTTCCGGGCTATGAACAAAGGGCAAGTATGTGGCGCTTGCTCAGGCTTTTGTCTCTGGATTTTGTGTCAACGGTGGCCGTGGAATGTAGGGGTGTCGTCAAGGGCCATGGACAATTCTTTCTCTGGTGATTTGGCCTGATCGCACGGGGTTGGGATCATTCTGTGGATTGGAAGAATCCTTTCTGTATATATATATATATATATATATATATATATATGTTTTTTTTTTTATTTTTACCTCAGGTGTCCCACCAAAGACGGATTCCAGAGTAGAGCCCTGAGTAGGGGTGACTAGTCATCTCGAACTCTGGTTGAGATTGGGGGACTAGGGGCTTGGCAAGCCCCATATGTGGGCTGTTGTTCCAGTCACTAAGAGGTTTTACATGAGGATAGGGCTCACGCTGAGGGTCACAATGTGTGTTTGTGCAAATTGTGGCCCTCAGGGATAGGTGGGGCCTCATAGTCCATGGTGCTTTCTCCTACAATGAACAATGGACAACATGCCAACCACTAGGTTACTTGCCAAGGCGAAGGAGAAGTTCTAATTCTTGCATCACGTTCACTCCTGAGCAGTGAGAAGAGATAAGGCCTAGGTTCTGAAGGTGAAAACTGAGGTTGGGTAGAGATGATGGCCTAAAGCCATTGTGGGTGTGATATGCTCTGTGTACGGCCAGCTTTCTGGATGTTGGACTGGAGGTCTGCCCTCAGGCTGTGTCAGACAGGGCTTTAGTGCACAGGCTAGACTGTATAATTGGGGTATGGACGAGTGGCATGCAGGTTGTTACTCATTTGGCGATTCCGGTTAGCCCTATAGGGCAACATTTTTCTTCTGGAGGGCAGGCAGAGTGCTGCATTGTGTCTCCAGAATTGCCAAACTGGAGGGGTGTGGCCAGGATTGTGAGGAAGGAAGTCTGAAAACACAAGCTAGCACGAGTTTTGGGGCCAAGAGCATGGCAGGCCCACTCTGCAGAGGCTGAATCGAGATCTCCTGCAGGTGAGGTCAGGGCGAGTATCAGATGTTGCCTCAAGCTGGAGTTTGTGTCCATGACGGCCCATTCCTGAAGGGGGTGGGGGCGTCATGAGGCCAGGGAGGTTTCCCTACGCTGGGAGTTGTGAGCTGCTCCAAACTTCAAAGTTTCCTTCTTCAGGACAGTCGAGTACTATTGGATGGTTCCAGGATGCCCCATACAGAAAGACTCGAGAGCAGGGGCCTAAGCATGGATGCCGAGACACGCCATCTCACCTTCCCATTGCCTGGTCGAGACAAGGCACGCTCAATCTGCGGGCTCTTGGGTGAGCTACCCAGAAGGCTGAGTTTAAATGGACTCTCCTGAGGATGAGTCATAATGTGGGTTGGTGGCCATGGAGACCTTGGAATGTGGCAGTAGCTAAGGGACTCTGCAGGATTCTCCAACCCGAAGGGCTTGACACAACTCCAACAAGGAAGCTTCCCATGTGGAGATGAGAAGTCTTCTGTCTGGTGCCTCAGGAAAGCCCCGTATGCTGGTCTTCGAACCCAGGCCTCTGAGGAGTGATACCTGGACACCAAAGCAAGAGTTCATAATAGGGCCTAGGGGCCTGTCTGGTTCAATCTTCTGTCTATGCGGATATCTGTCTGTGTGTCTGCATGGAGGTAGTAGTTGCTCAGCTTGTGTCATAATGCCCCTATTTGTCCAGTGCGGCTTGCGGTAGTGGGATGTCCTTGGGGACCTTGAGGTTTCTACTATTTTGTAGAGTTGTAGCCAATGGAATGGGCATTTTCTTAGGAGAGAGCAGGCACAGTTCTGTGGTGTGGCTCCAGAGACCCCAGCCTGGAGGCTGTGTGGGCCATGGCTGTGCAGACAGACATCCAAAAACCCTAACTCAGCTCAGGTTTGGGGCCGAGGTTACGGCAGGCCTGATCTACAGTCCATGAGGGGAGCTCCTCTGGATATGAAAGAAGGGTGAGAGGGAGGCAGTCGCTCAGGCTTTTGTCTCTGGATGTTTTGTCCACAATGGCCGTTTAATGTAGGAGTTGCCTCATGGGTCGTAGAAGTCTCCCTCTCTGGTAGTTTGTCCAGCCCCCAAGAGTTTGGGGTCATTCTGTGGGAAGGGAAGTGTCCTGTTTTCTGCTTCATGTGTCCCCCCAGTAGAGGGATTCTAGAGCATAGCAGTGGGTACTGACAACTGGAATACTCGCCCTCTGGTTAAGCCTGGGGGCCTATGGATATGACAAGCCCCATATGCAGGATCTTGGTCCAGCAACTGAGAGGCGTTACTTTAATACGGGACTCACGCTGCAGGTCACAATGCATGTCTGTGCCCTAGGCGGCCCTCAAGCACTGGCGTGGCCTTTCGGACAATGTAGGTTTTCCCACAGTGAACGTTGGACAACATGCCAACCACAAGGTTTCTGGCCATGGGGAAGGAGGAATTCTAATTTCTGCATCACGTTCACCCCTGGGCAGTGATTGGAGATAAGGTCTAGGTTCTGAAGCCTGAAAACCGAGGTTGGGAAGAGATGACGACCTACAGCCATAGCGGGTCCTATGTGTCCAGGTTGGGGCCAGCTGTCTGGGTGTCTTTTGGGATGTCTTGTCTCAGGCTGTGCCAGAGAGGGCATTAGAATACAGGGTGGGCTGTATAATTGCTTTACAATCGAGTGGCATGCATTAGAAAATCATTTGGTGTTTCTTATTAGCAGCATAGGGCAAAGTTTTTCTTCTGGAGGGCAGGCAGAGTGCTGCATTGTGGCTTCGGAATTCCCAAACTGGAGGGCTTGTGGGCCAGGAGAGTGAGGACGGAATCTGAGAACACAAGCTAGGCTTAGATTTCGGGGCAAGGACATGGCAGGCACACTCTGCAGAGCTGAATTGAGATCTCATGCGTCTGAAGTCAGTCGAGGTTCAGACTTGGCTCAGGTTTGAGTTTCTGTCCATGTTGGCCCCTTCAAGAAGAGGGGGGATTATGAGGCCATGGGGGTTTTGCCACTATTGGAGTTGTGAGATGCTCCAAACCGCAAGGATTCCTTCTTTGGGACAATTAAGATTTGTTGGATGGCTCCAGGACGTCTTATAAGGTATTTTTCCAGAACAGGGTTCTACGTATGGATGCCTGGGCAGCAGCCTCACATTCCAATTGTCTCCTAGCAATGAGAAACGTTTGATCTGTTGTCCTGGGGTAGCAACAGAAGGGTCTGAGTTGAAATGGACTTTCCTGAGGATGGTCTTAATGTTGGTTTGAGTCCATGGAAACCTTGGTATGGGGCAGTGGCACCAGGGCCCTGAAGGATTCTCCTAACCAGAGGTTATGACAAAGCTCCAATGAGCAAGTTTTCCATGGGGAGACGAGATTTGTTCTTATTGGTGCCTCAGGAAACCACCATATGCTGGTATTGGAAACGAGGCCTCTGAGGAGAGATGCCTGGAAACCAAAGCAATGGATCTGATTAGGGCCTAGGGGCCTGTCCGGTTCAATATTCTTCTCTGGGGACATCTGTTGTCTGAGTGGAGGTAGTTGCTCAGCTGGTGAGATCACCCCTGTTTGTCCTGGGCGGCCTACACTATTGGGATGGCCTCGGTGACTTTGGAGGTTTTTCCTAATTTGCAAGGTTGTGGCCAATGGAATGGGAAGAATTCCCTTGAAAGGGAAGCACAGTCCTGAGGTGTGGCTCCAGGGACCCAAGTGTGGAGCGTGTGTGGTCCAGGGCTATTTGGACAAAAGTCTGAAAACACAAACTCCACTTAGTTTGGAGGATGTAGGTATGGCCGGGCCGTATTAGACCGTGAGGAGAACTCCAAGGGATATGAAAAAAGGGCGAATGTGAGGTGCTCTCATGCTTTTTTTTTTTTTTTTTCTGGAAATGTGTCACCGAATGCCATGGAATGTCGTGGTGTCCTCATGGGCCATCGATGAGGCTCACTTTCTGGGGATTTAACCCGATCCCAAGAGTTTGGGTTCATTCTGTCGGAAGGGAGGAGGCCTTTCTGTTTTTTTTGTTTATTTTTTTATTTTTATTTTTATTTATTTTTTTTTTACCTCAGGTGGACCACCAAAAGAGGGATTCCAGAGCAGAGTCGTGGGTTGGGGCAACTGGACAACCAGACCTCTGGTTAACATTGGGACCTGAGAACATGGCAAGCCCCATATGTGGGCTCTTGGTCCAGACACTGAGAGGCCTTCCTTGAGGATAGGTCTCACACTGAGTTTCACAATGTGTTTTTGTGCCAAAGGAGCCCCTCAAGGCAGGGCGTGGCCTAATGTACCATGCTGGTTTCTCCTACACTGAACGTTGCACTATGGTAACCACAAGTTTTCTGGCCATGGGGAAGATGGAGTTCTAATTTCTGCAACACTTTCACTCCTGGACTGTGATTGGATTTAAGGTCTAGGTTCTGAAGCCTGAAAACTGAGGTTGGGAAGAGATTAAGACATAAGGCCATGGTGTGTCTGATGTGCTCAGCGTTCGGCCAGCTGTTGAGTGTGGGTTAGGAGGTGCAGGCTCAGGCTGTGGCAGACAGGGAATTAATGCCCAGGCTAGACTGTATCATTGGGGTGCAGTCGAGTTTCGTGCAGGATGGTACTCATTTGTGGTTACTGCGTAGCCCCAAAGGGCAACGTTTTTCTTCTGGAGGGAAGACACAGTGCCACATAGTTGCTCCAGAATTCCCAAACTGGAAGGCTTGTGGGCCAGGAGTGTGAGGAAAATATTCTGAGAACAAGAGCCAGACTTAGATTTCGGGGTGAGGGGACGGCAGGCACCCTCTGCAGAGATGATTCGAGATCCTGTATACCTGAAGACAGAGCTAGGATCAGACGTTGGCTTAGGTCGGAGTTTCTGTCCATGACAGCCCCTTCATGAAGGGGAGGGTGTCACGAGGACATGGAGGTTTTCCCACGATGGGAAGTGTGAGATGCTCCAAACCGCAATGATTCCTTCTGTGGGACAGGTGAGACCTGTTGGATGGCTCCCGGACATCCCATAAGGAAGTTATCCAGAGCAGGGTTCTAAGGATGGATGCCTGGGCAGCCTGCCTCCCATTCCAGGTGTCTCTTAGAGCCAAGGCAAGTTCTATCTGCTGAATCCAGGGGAGCAACCGAGGCGGGTGTGTTGAAATGGGTGAGTTGAGGATAGGTCATAATGTGCATTTGTGTCCATGTAGACATTGGAATGGGGTCTTGATCCGGGGCCTTGAGGGATGTTCATAACCGGAGGTTTTGATGGGCTCTAAAGAGTACGTTTCCTATGTAGAGAAGAGAATTGTTTTGATAGTGCCTAAGGAATCTCCCATATGCTGGTATTGGAAACCAGGTTTCGGAGGAGAGATGACTGGAATCAAAAGCAATGGATCTGATTAGGGCCTAAGTGCCTGTCCAGTTCAATCTTATTCTATGGAGATATCTGTCTCTGGGTCTGAGTGGAGGTAGTTTCCTAACTTGTGAAAGATCATCCCTGTGTGTCCTGGGCAGCCAACACTATTCGGATGGCCTCGTGGAGATTGGAGGATACTCCTAATCTATAGGGTTGTGGCCAATGGAAATGCAGAATTCCCCTGGAGAGGTAAGCCATAGTCCTGAGGTGTGGCTCCAGGGGCTCCAACTTGGATGGTGTGTGGGCCATGCCTGTGGGGACAGAAGTCTGAAAACACAAACTCAGCTTAGGTTTGGGGATGTATGTATGAAGGCTCGATCTACAGACCGTGAGAATTTTCCGGGCTATGAACAAAGGGCGAGTATGTGGCGCTTGCTCAGGCTTTTGTCTCTGGATTTTGTGTCAACGGTGGCCGTGGAATGTCACGGTGTCCTCAAGGGCCATGGACAATTCTTTCTCTGGTGATTTGGCCTGATCCCAAGTGGTTGGGATCATTCTGTGGATGGGAAGAGTCCTTTATGTATTTTTTTTTTACCTCAGTTGTCCCACCAAAGAGGGATTCCAGAGTAAAGCCCTGAGTAGGGGTGACTAGACATCTCGAACTCTGGTTGAGATTGGGGGACTAGGGGCTTGGCAAGCCCCATATGTGGGCTGTTGTTCCAGTCACTAAGAGGCTTTACATGAGGATAGGGCTCACGCTGAGGGTCACAATGTGTGTTTGTGCACATTGTGGCCCTCAGGGATAGGTGGGGCCTCTTAGTCCATGGTGCTTTCTCCTACAATGAACATTGGAAAACATGCCAACCACTAGGTTTCTTGCCAAGGCGAAGGAGAAGTTCTGATTCTTGCATCACGTTCACTCCTGAGCAGTGAGTGGAGATAAGGTCTAGGTTCTGAAGGTGAAAACTGAGGTTGGGTAGAGATGATGGCCTAAAGCCATTGTGGGTGTGATATGCTCTGTGTACGGCCAGCTGTCTGGGTGTTGGACTGGAGGTCTGCCCTCAGGCTGTGTCAGACAGGGCTTTAGTGCACAGGCTAGACTGTATAATTGGGGTATGGTCGAGTGGCATGCAGGTTGTTACTCATTTGGTGTTTCCGGTTAGCCCTATAGGGCAACATTATTCTTCTGGAGGGCAGGCAGAGTGCTGCATTGTGTCTCCAGAATTGCCAAACTGGAGGGGTGTGGCCAGGATTGTGAGGAAGGAAGTCTGAAAACACAAGCTAGCACGAGTTTTGGGGCCAAGAGCATGGCAGGCCCACTCTGCAGAGGCTGAATCGAGATCTCCTGCAGGTGAGGTCAGGGCGAGTATCAGATGTTGCCTCAAGCTGGAGTATGTGTCCATGACGGCCCCTTCCTGATTGGGGTGGGGGCGTCATGAGGCCAGGGAGGTTTCCCTACGCTGGGAGTTGTGAGCTGCTCCAAACTTCAAAGTTTCCTTCTTCAGGACAGTCGAGTACTATTGGATGGTTCCAGGATGCCCCATACAAAAAGACTCGAGAGCAGGGGCCTAAGCATGGATGCCGAGAAACGCCAACTCACCTTCCCATTGCCTGGTCGAGACAAGGCACGCTCAATCTGCGGGCTCTTGGGTGAGCTACCCAGAAGGCTGAGTTTAAATGGACTCTCCTGAGGATGAGTCATAATGTGGGTTGGTGGCCATGGAGACCTTGGAATGTGGCAGTAGCTAAGGGACTCGGCAGGATTCTCCAACCCGAAGGGCTTGACACAACTCCAACAAGGAAGCTTCCCATGTGGAGATGAGAGGTCTTCTGTCTGGTGCCTCAGGAAAGCCCCGTATGCTGGTCTTCGAACCCAGGCCTCTGAGGAGTGATACCTGGACACCAAAGCAAGAGTTCATAATAGGGCCTAGGGGCCTGTCTGGTTTAATCTTCTGTCTCTGCGGATATCTGTCTGTGTGTCTGCATGGAGGTAGTAGTTGCTCAGCTTGTGTCATAATGCCCCTATTTGTCCAGTGCGGCTTGCGGTAGTGGGATGTCCTTGGGGACCTTGAGGTTTCTACTATTTTGTAGAGTTGTGGCCAATGGAATGGGCAGTTTCTTAGGAGAGAGCAGGCACAGTTCTGTGGTGTGGCTCCAGAGACCCCAGCCTGGAGGCTGTGTGGGCCATGGCTGTGCAGACAGACATCCAAAAACCCTAACTCAGCTCAGGTTTGGGGCCGAGGTTACGGCAGGCCTGATCTACAGTCCATGAGGGGAGCTCCTCTGGATATGAAAGAAGGGTGAGAGGGAGGCAGTCGCTCAGGCTTTTGTCTCTGGATGTTTTGTCCACAATGGCCGTTTAATGTAGGAGTTGCCTCATGGGTCGTAGAAGTCTCCCTCTCTGGTAGTTTGTCCAGCCCCCAAGAGTTTGGGGTCATTCTGTGGGAAGGGAAGTGTCCTGTTTTCTGCTTCATGTGTCCCCCCAGTAGAGGGATTCTAGAGCATAGCAGTGGGTACTGACAACTGGAATACTCGCCCTCTGGTTAAGCCTGGGGGCTTATGGATATGACAAGCCCCATATGCAGGATCTTGGTCCAGCCACTGAGAGGCGTTACTTTAATACGGGACTCACGCTGCAGGTCACAATGCATGTCTGTGCCCTAGGCGGCCCTCAAGCACTGGCGTGGCCTTTCGGACAATGCAGGTTTTCCCAATTGAACGTTGGACAACATGCCAACCGCAAGGTTTCTGGCCATGGGGAAGGAGGAATTCTAATTTCTGCATCACGTTCACCCCTGGGCAGTGATTGGAGATAAGGTCTAGGTTCTGAAGCCTGAAAACCGAGGTTGGGAAGAGATGACGACCTACAGCAATAGCGGGTCCAATGTGTCCAGGTTGGGGCCAGCTGTCTGGGTGTCGTTTGGGATGTCTTGTCTCAGGTTGTGCCAGACAGGGCATTAGTATACAGGGTGGGCTGTATAATTGCTTTACAATCGAGTGGCATGCATTAGAAAATCATTTGGGGTTTCTTATTAGCAGCATAGGGCAAAGTTTTTCTTCTGGAGGGCAGGCAGAGTGCTGCATTGTGGCTTCGGAATTCCCAAACTGGAGGGCTTGTGGGCCAGGAGATTGAGGACGGAAGCTGAGAACACAAGCTAGGCTTAGGTTTCGGGGCAAGGACATGGCAGGCACACTCTGCAGAGCTGAATTGAGATCTCATGCGTCTGAAGTCAGTCGAGGTTCAGACTTACCTCAGGGTTGAGTTTCTGTCCATGTTGGCCCCTTCAAGAAGAGGGGGGATTATGAGGCCATGGGGTTTTTTCCACTATTGGAGTTGTGAGATGCTCCAAACCGCAAGGATTCCTTCTGTGGGACAATTAAGATTTGTTGGATGGCTCCAGGACGTCTTATAAGGTATTTTTCCAGAACAGCGTTCTAAATATGGGTGCCTGGGCAGCCAGCCTCACATTCCAATTGTCTCCTAGCAACAAGAAACGTTTGATCATCTGGCTTGGGGTAGCAACAGAGGGTCTGAGTTGAAATGGACTTTCCTGAGGATGGTCTTAATGTTGGTTTGAGTCCATGGAGACCTTGGTATGGGGCAGTGGCAGCAGGGCCCTGAAGGATTCTCCTAACCAGAGGTTATGACAAAGCTCCAATGAGCAAGTTTTCCATGGGGAGACGAGATTTGTTCTTATTGGTGCCTCAGGAAACCACCATATGCTGCTATTGGAAACGAGGCCTCTGAGGAGAGATGCCTGGAAACCAAAGCAATGGATCTGATTAGGGCCTAGGGGCCTGTCCGGTTTAATATTTTTCTCTGGGGACATCTGTTGTCTGAGTGGAGGTAGTTGCTCAGCTGGTTTGAGATCACCCCTGTTTGTCCTGGGCGGCCTACACTATTGGGATGGCCTCGGTGACTTTGGAGGTTTTTCCTCATTTGCAAGGTTGTGGCCAATGGAATGGGAAGAATTCCCTTGAAAGGGAAGCACAGTCCTGAGGTGTGGCTCCAGGGACCCAAGTGTGGAGCGTGTGTGGTCCAGGGCTATTTGGACAAAAGTCTGAAAACACAAACTCCACTTAGGTTAGACGATGTATGTATGGCCGGCCCGATCTATAGACCGTGAGGAGAACTCTTCGGGATATGAACAAAGGGCGAATGTGAGGTGCTTGCTCATGCTTTTTTTTTTTTTTTTTTTTTCTGGAAATGTGTCACCGATTGCCATGAAATGTCGTGGTGTCCTCATGGGCCATCGATGAAGCTCCCTTTCTGGGGATTTAACCCGATCCCAAGGGTTTGGGGTAATTCTGTCTGAAGGGAGGAGGACTTTCTGGTTTTTTTGTTTATTTTTTTTTGTTTTTTTTGTTTTTTTTTTTTTTTACCTCAGGTGGACCACCAAAAGAGGGATTCCAGAGCAGAGTCCTGGGTGGGGTCAACTGGACAACCAGACCTCTGGTTAACATTGGGACCTAAGAACATGGCAAGCCCTATATGTGGGCTCTTGGTCCAGACACTGAGAGGCCTTCCTTGAGGATAGGTCTCACACTGAGTTTCCCAATGTGTTTTTGAGCCCAAAGAGCCCCTCAAGTCAGGGCGTGGCCTAATGTACCATGCTGGTTTCTCCTACACTGAACATTGCACAATATGGCAACCACAAGTTTTCTGGCCATGGGGAAGAAGGAGTTCTAATTTCTGCAACACTTTCACTCCTGGACTATGATTGGATTTAAGGTCTAGGTTCTGAAGCCTGAAAACCGAGGTTGGGAAGAGATGACGACATACAGCAATAGCGGGTCCTATGTGTCCAGGTTGGGGCCAGCTGTCTGGGTGTCGTTTGGGATGTCTTGTCTCAGGCTGTGCTAGACAGGGCATTAGTATACAGGGTAGGCTGTATAATTGCTTTAACATCGAGTGACATGCATTAGAAAATCATTTGGGGTTTCTTATTAGCAGCATAGGGCAAAGTTTTTCTTCTGGAGGGCAGGCAGAGTGCTGCATTGTGGCTTCGGAATTCCCAAACTGGAGGGCTTGTGGGCCAGGAGAGTGAGGACGGAAGCTGAGAACACAAGCTAGGCTTAGGTTTCGGGGCAAGGGCATGGCAGGCACACTCTGCAGAGCTGAATTGAGATCTCATGCGTCTGAAGTTAGGTCGAGGATCAGAATTTGGCTCAGGTTTGAGTTTCTTTCCTTTTTGGCCCCTTCAAGAAGAGGGGGCATTATGAGGCCATGGGGGTTTTGCCACTATTGGAGTTGTGAGATGCTCCAAACCGCAAGGATTCCTTCTGTGGGACAATTAAGATTTGTTGGATGGCTCCAGGACATCTTATAATGTATTTTTCCAGAACAGGGTTCTACGTATGGATGCCTGGGCAGCAGCCTCACATTCCAATTGTCTCCTAGCAACAAGAAACGTTTGTTCTGCTGGCTTGGGGTAGCAACAGAGGGGGCTGAGTTGAATGGACTTTCCTGAGGATGGTCTTAATGTTGGTTTGAGTCCATGGAGACCTTGGTATGGGGCAGTGGCACCAGGGCCCTGAAGGATTCTCCTAACCAGAGGTTATGACAAAGCTCCAATGAGCAAGTTTTCCATGGGGAGACGAGATTTGTTCTTATTGGTGCCTCAGGAAACCACCATATGCTGCTATTGGAAACGAGGCCTCTGAGGAGAGATGCCTGGAAACCAAAGCAATGGATCTGATTAGGGCCTAGGGGCCTGTCCGGTTCAATATTCTTCTCTGGGGACATCTGTTGTCTGAGTGGAGGTAGTTGCTCAGGTGGTTTGAGATCACACCTATTTGTCCTGGTCGGCCTAAACTATTGGGATGGCCTCGGTGACTTTGGAGGTTTTTCCTCATTTGCAAGGTTGTGGCCAATGGAATGGGAAGAATTCCCTTGAAAGGGAAGCACAGTCCTGAGGTGTGGCTCCAGGGACCCAAGTGTGGAGCGTGTGTGGTCCACGGTTATTTGGAATAAAAGTCTGAAAACACAAACTCCACTTAGGTTGGAGGATGTAGGTATGGCCGGCCCGAACTATAGACCGTGAGGAGACCTCTTCGGGATATGAACAAAGGGCGAATGTGAGGTGCTTGCTCATGCTTTTTTTTTTTTTTTTCTGGAAATGTGTCACTGATTGCCATGGAATGTCGGGGGGTCCTCATGGGCCATCGATGAGGCTCTCTTTCTGAAGATTTGACCCGATCCCAAGAGTTTGGGGTCATTCTGTAGGAAGGGAGGAGGTCTTTCTGTTTTTTTTTACCTCAGGTGGACCACCAAAAGAGGCATTCCAGAGCAGAGTCCTGGGGAGGGGCGACTGGACAACCAGACCTCTGGTTAACAATGGGAACTAAGAACATGGCAAGCCCCATATGTGGGCTCTTGGTCCAGACACTGAGAGGCCTTCCTTGAGGATAGGTCTCACACTGAGTTTCACAATGTGTTTTTGTGCCCAAGGAGCCCCTCAAGTCAGGGCGTGGCCTAATGTACCATGCTGGTTTCTCCTACACTGAACATTGCACAATATGGCAACCACAAGTTTTCTGGCTAGGGGAAGAACGAGTTCTAATTTCTGCAACACTTTCACTCCTGGACTGTGATTGGATTTAACGTCTAGGTTCTGAAGCCTGAAAACTGAGGTTGGGAAGAGATGAAGCCCTAAGGCCATGGTGTGTCTGATGTGCTCAGTGTTCGGCCAGCTGTTGAGTGTGGGTTGGGAGGTGCAGGCTCAGGCTGTGGCAGACAGCGAATTAGTGTCCAGGCTAGACTGTATCATTGGGGTGCAGTCGAGTTTCGTGCAGGATGGTACTCATTTGTGGTTACTGGGTAGCCCCAGAGGGCAACGTTTTTCTTCTGGAGGGAAGACACAGTGTCACATACTGGCTCCAGAATTCCCAAACTGGAAGACTTGTGGGCCAGGAGTGTGAGGAAAAAATTCTGAGAACACAAGCCAGACTTAGATTTCGGGGTGAGGGGACGGCAGGCACCCTCTGCAGAGATGATTCGAGATCCTGTATACCTGAAGACAGAGCTAGAATCAGACGTTGGCTTAGGTCGGAGTTTCTGTCCATGACGGCCCCTTCATGAAGGGGAGGGTGTCACGAGGACATGGAGTTTTTCCCACGATTTGAATTGTGAGATGCTCCAAACCGCAATGATTTTTTCTGTGGGACAGGTGAGACCGGTGGATGGCTCCAGGACATCCCATAAGGAAGTTATCCAGAGCAGGGTTCTAAGGATGGATGCCTGGGCAGCCTGCCTCCCATTCCAGGTGTCTCATAGAGCCAAGGCAAGTTCGATCTGCCTGATCTAGTGGAGCAACCGAATCTGGTGTGTTGAAATGGGTGAGTTGAGGATGGGTCATAATGTGCATTTGTGTCCATGGAGACCTTGGAATGGGGTCTTGATCCGGGTCCTTGAGGGATGTTCATAACCGGAGGTTTTGATGGAGCTCTAAAGAGTATGTTTCCTATGTAGAGAAGAGAATTGTTTTGATGAGTGCCTAAGGTATCTCCCATATGCTGGTATTGGAAACCAGGCCTCTGAGGAGAGATGACTGAAAACAAAAGTAATGGATATGATTAGAGCCTAGGTGCCTGTCCGGTTCAATCTCTTTGCTGGGGATACGTGTCTAAGTATCTGAGGTGAGGTAGTTGCTCAGATTGTGTCAGATCTCCCCTGTTTGTCCTGGGCGACCTATAATATTGGAATGGCCTCGGGACTTTGGAGTTTCTCCTAATCTATAGGGTTGTGGTCAATGGAATGGGCAGAAATCCCCTGGAGAGGGCAGGCAAAGTTCTGAGTTTGGCTCTAGGGGCCCAACCTTGAGGGTGTGTGGGCCAGGCCTGTGGAGCAAAAATCTGAAAACACAAACTCCGCTTAGGATTGGGGACATAGTTATGGCACGCCCAATCTACAAACCGTGATAACACTCAGGATATGAAAAAGTGTGAGTTTGAGGTGCTTGCTCAGATTTTGTCTCTGGATTTGTGTCAACAATGTGGGTGGAATGCTGGCGTGGCCTCATGGGTTGTGGACGGCTTTCCTTCTCTGAGGATTTGACCCAATCCCAAGAGTTTGTGTATGTTCTGTGGGATGGGAGGAGTCCTTTCTGTTTTTTATTTTATTTTATTTTATTTTTTGTACCTCATGTGTCCCAATAAAGGAGGGATTCCAGAGCAGAGTCCTCGGGAGGGACAACTGGACAACCCCACCACTGTTTTAGTTTGGGGGCCTAGGGGCATGGCAAGTCCAATATGTGGGCTCTTGATTCAGACACTGAGAGGCCTTCCTTGAGGACAGGGCTCATGCTGAGGGTCACAATGCCTATTTGTGCCAACAAGGCCCTCAAGCATGGGAAGGGCCTCATTGGCCACGCTGGATTCTCCGACACTGAACGTTGGAGAATATGCCAACCACAAGGTTTCTGGCCATGGCGAAGGAAGAGTTGTGACTTCTGCATCACGTTCACCGCTGGACAGTGATTGGAGTTTAGGTCTAGGTTCTGAAACCCGAAAACCGAGGTTGGGAAGAGATGAAGACCTAAGGACCTGTTGGGTCCAATGAGCTCAGTGTGCGGCCAGCTGTTGAGCGTAGGTCTGGATGTGTGGGCTCATGCTGTGTCAGACAAGGCATTAGACAGGGTAGACTGAATATTTGGGGTGCAGTCGAGTGGCGTTCAATTGATCCTCATTCGGGTCTCTAGGTAGTTCCATAAGGCAACGTTTTTTCTCTGGGAGGGCAGGCAGAGTGCTGCATTGTGGCCCCAGTATTGCCAAACTGTAGGGCTTTTGGGCCAGGGGTGTGAGGACTGTAGTCTGAGACCACAAGCTAGGCTTATTTTTTGGGGTGAGGGCACAGAAGGCACACTCTGCAGAGCTGAATCAAGATCTCATGCACCTGAAGTCAGGGCGAATATCAGACGTTTGCTCAGGTTGGAGTTTCTGTCCATGATGGCCACTTTATAAAGTGGAGCGTCTCAAGAGGCCATGTAGATTTTCCCACAATGGGAGTTCTGAGATGCTCCAGACTGCAAAGATTCCTTCTGTGGGACACTTGAGACCTGTTGGATGGCTCTAGGATGTCCCATATGGAATGACTCCAGAGTAGGGTTCTAAGGATTGATGCCTAGGCAGCCCACCTCCCATTCTAGTTGTCTCCTAGCGACAAGGCAGGTTTGATCTGCAGGCCCTGGGGGAGAAACCAAAGGGGTTGAGTTGACATGGACGCTCCCGAGGATAGATCATAATGTGGGTTTAAGTCCATGGAGACCTTGGAATGGGGCGCTTGATCCGGGGCCCTGAAAGATTCTCCTAAACAGAGGTTTTTATAGAGCTCCAAAGAGTAAATTTCCTATGTGGAGACGAGATTTTTCTGATGAGTGCCTCAGTAATCCCCCTATGCTGGTATTGGAAACCAGGCCTCTGAGGAGAGATGCCTGGAAACAAAAGCAATGGATCTGATTAGGGCCTAAGTGCCTGTCCAGTTCAATCTTATTCTATGGGGATATCTGTCTCTGGGTCTGAGTGGAGGTAGTTTCCTAACTTGTGAAAGATCATCCCTGTTTGTCCTGGGCAGCCAACACTATTCGGATGGCCTCGGGGAGTTTGGAGGTTTCTCCTAATCTATAAGGTTGTGGTCAATGGAAATGGCAGAATTCCCCTGGAGAGGGAAGCCACAGTCCTGAGGTGTGGCTCCAGGGGCCCCAGCTTGGATGGTGTGTGGGCCAGGACTGTGGGGACAGAAGTCTGAAAACACAAACTCAGCTTAGGTTTGGGGATGTATGTATGAAGGCTGGATCTACAGACCGTGAGAATTTTCCGGGCTATGAACAAAGGGCGAGTATGTGGCGCTTGCTCAGGCTTTTGTCTCTGGATTTTGTGTCAACGGTGGCCGTGGAATGTCGGGGTGTTCTCAAGGGCCATGGACAATTCTTTCTCTGGTGATTTGGCCTGATCCCAAGGGGTTGGGATCATTCTGTGGATGGGAAAAGTCCTTTCTGTATTTTTTTTTTTTTTTTACCTCAGGTGTCCCACCAAAGAGGGATTCCAGAGCAGAGCCCTGAGTCGGGTGACTAGACATCTCGAACTCTGGTTGAGATTGGGTGACTAGGAGCTTGGCAAGCCCCATATGTGGGCTGTTGTTCCAGTCACTAAGAGGCTTCACATGAGGATAGGGCTCACGCTGAGGGTCACAATATGTGTTTGTGCAAATTGTGGCCCTCAGGGATAGGTGGGACCTCATAGTCCATGCTGCTTTCTCCTACAATGAACGTTGGACAACATGCCAACCACAAGGTTTCTTGCCATGGCGAAGGAGAAGTTCTGATTCTTGCATCACGTTCACTCCTGAGCAGTGAGTGGAGATAAGGTCTAGGTTCTGAAGGTGAAAATTGAGGTTGGGTAGAGATGATGGCCTAAAGCCATTGTGAGTATGATATGCTCAGTGTACGGCCAGCTGTCCTGGTGTTGGACTGGAGGTCTGCCCTCAGGCTGTGTCAGACAGGGCTTTAGTGCACAGGCTAGACTGTATAATTGGGGTATGGTCGAGTGGCATGCAGGTTGTTACTCATTTGGCGTTTCTGGTTAGCCCTATAGGGCCAGGCAGAGTGCTGCATTGGAGGCCAGGCAGAGTGCTGCATTGTGTCTCCAGAGTTTCTGTCCATGATGGCCCATTTATGAAGGTGTGGGGCATCATGAGGAAATGGAGGTTTTCTCACAGTGTTATTGTGTGATGCTTCAAACCACAAGGATTCATTCTGCGAGACAGTCAAGACAGGTTGGTTGGATTCAAGACGTCCCATAAAGAAGTTCTCCAGAGCAGGGTTCTAAGGATGGATGCCTGGGCAGCCCTCCTCCCATTCTAACTGTCTCCTAGTAACAAGGAAGGTTTGATCTGCTTGCTCTGGGTGAGCAGCCGAGTGGGCTGATTTGAAATGGACTCTCCTGAGAATGGTTCATAATGTAAGTTTGTGTCCTTGGAGACCTTGGGATTGGGCCATGGTGCCAGCGCCCTGAAGGATCCTCCTAACCTGAGGTATTGACACAGCTCCAAAGAGCAAGTTTCCCATGTGGAGATGAGATCTGTTCTGATTGTTTCCTTAGGAAACCCCCATATTCTGATATTGGAAACCAGGCCTCTGAGGAGAGATACCTAGAAACCAAAGCAATGCATCAGAAGTTGGCTCAGGTTGGAGTTTCTGTCCATGATGGCCCCTTTATAAAGGGGAGCATCTCATGAGACCATGTAGGTTTTCCCACGATAGGAGTTGTGAGATGCTCCAATCTGCAAGGATTCCTTCTGTGGGACAGTAAAGACCTTTTGGAAGGCTCCAGGACATCCCATATGGAACGGCGCCAGAGCAGGATTCCATGGATGGATGCCTAGAGAGTCTGCTTTGCATTCCAGTTGTCTCCTAGCGACAAGGCAGGTTTGATATTCTGCCTCTGGGGGAGTAATCAACGGGGCTGAGTTGAAATGTACTCTCCTGCCGAATGGTCATAATGCGGGTATGTGTCCATGGAGACCTTGGAATAGGGCGGTTGCTCCGGCTACCTGAAGGTTTCCCCTAACTGGAGGCTTTTACAGAGCTCCAAAGGATAAGTTTCCCATGTGAAGACAAGATTTGTTCTGATTGGTATCTCTGGAATCCCCCATATGCTGGTATTGGAAAACAGGCCTCTGAGGAGAGATGCTTAGAAAAAAAAAAGCAATGGAACCAATTACATTCTAGGGGCCAGTCCAGTTTAATCTTCTTCTCTTGGGTTATCTGTCTACGGGTGAGTTGACGTCGTTGCTCAGCTTGTGAGAGATCGCCCCTCTTTGTCCTGGGTGGCCTACACTATTGGAATGGCCTCTGGGACTTTGGAGGTTTCTCCTTATCTGTAGGGTTGTGGCCAATGGAATGGGAAGAATTTCCTTGGAGAGGGCAGGCACAGTCCTGAGGTGTGGCTCCAGGGGCCTCAGTCTGGAGGGTGTGTGGGACAGGGATGTCAGGATAGAAGTCTGAAAACACAAACTCGGCTTAGGTTTGGGGACGTAGGTATGGCAGGCCCAATCTACAGACTATGAGGAGAATTTTTTGGGCTATGACCTAAGGGTGAGTGTGAACACTTGCTGAAGCTTATGTCTCTGGATTTTGTGTCAATAGTGGCCGTGGAATGTCGGGCTGGCCTCATGGGCCATGGACGAGTCTTTCTCTCTGGACCCCAATCACTTGGGATGGCCCAATCCCAAGTGATTGGGGTCATTCTGTGAGTGGGAGGAGTCCTTTCTGTGTTTATTTACCTCAAATGTCCCACCAAAGAGGGATTCCAGAGCAGAGCCCTGAGTAGGGGTGACTAGATGTCTCTACCTCTGGTTAAGATTGGGTGACTTGGGGCATGGCAGGCCCCATATGCGGGCTCATGGTCCAGCCACTGAGAGGCTTTACTTGAGGACAGGGCTCAAACTGAGTGTCCCAATGTGTGTTTGAGCCCACCGCAGCTCTTAAGCATAGGCAGGGCCTCAGGGACCCTACACTACCCTCAGGGGCCCTACTACTGCCCCTGTAGGCCCTACAGGGGTCCTACACTGAACGTTGGACAAGATGCCAACCACAAGATTCTGGCGAGAGGGAAGGAGGAGTTCTGATTTCTGCATCACGTTCACCCATGGGAAGTGAGTAGAGATAAGGTCTAGGATTCTGTAGCCTGAAAACCGAAGTTGGAAAGAGATGGCGACCTAAGGCCATGGCGGTTCAGATGTTCTCAGTGTACTGCAAGCTGTCTGGGTGTCGGTTGGGAATTCAGGCCTCAGGTTCTGTCAGACAGGGCATTAGTGCACAGGCTAGACTATATAATTGGTGTACAGTTGAGTGACGTGCAGGTTTATCCTCATTTGAGGTTTCTGGGTAGACCCATAGGGTAATATTTTTCTTCTAGAGGGCAGGCAGAGTGCAGCACTGTGTCATCGGAAATCCCAAAATAGAGGGCGTGTGGTCCAGGAGAGTGAGGACGGAAGTCGGAGAACACTAGCTACGCTTAGGTTTTGGGGTGAGGGCACAGCAGGTACACTCTGAAGAGCTGAATCAAGATCTCGTGCATCTGAAGTCAAGGCGAAGATCAGCTGTTGGCTCAGGTTGGAGTTTCTTTCCATGATCTGCCTTCATGAAGATTGGGGGCATCATGTGACCTTGGAAGCTTTCCATGATATGAGTTGTTAGGTGGTCCATGCACAAGGACTCCTGTGGGACAGTCGAGACCTGTTGGATGGCTCAAGGATGTCCCATAAGGAACGACGCAAGAGCAGGGTTCTAAGGATGGATGCCTGAAGAGCCCAACTCGCATTTCAATTGTCTCCTAGCGACAAGGCAGGTTCAATCACTGGCTCTGGAGTAGCAACCGAGGGGGTTTAGATGAAATGGACTCTCCTGAGGATGGGTCATAATTTGGGATTGTGTCCATGGAGATATTCAAATGGGGCAGTGGCTCCAGTGACCTGAAGTTTTCTCCTAACTGGAGGTTATGACACAGCTCCATAGAGCAAGATTCCCATGTGGAGACGAGATTTTTTCTGATAGGTAGCTCTGGAAACCCCCTTATGCTGGTATTGGAATCCAGGCCTCTGAGGAGAGATGCCTGAAAACAAAAGCAATGGATCCAATTAGGGCCTAGGTGCCTGTCTTGTTCAATATTCTTTTCTATGGATATCTGTCTAAGGTTCTGATTGGAGGTAGTGGCTCAGCTTGTGCCAGAGGGTCCCTGTATGTCCAGAACATCCTACACTATTGGGATGGCCTCAGAGATTTTGGATGATTCTCCTATTCTGTCAGGTTGTGCCAAATGAATGAGCAGAATTCCCTTGGAGAGGGCAGGCACAGTCCTGAGGTGTGGCTCCATGGGGCCCAGCCTTTAGAATGTGTGGGTGAGGACAATGGAGACAGAAGTCTGAAAACACAAACTCGGCTTAGGTTTGGGGACATAGGTATGGCAGGCCCGATCTACAGACCTTGAGAATTTTGGGGGCTCTGAACAAAGGGCAAGTGTGTGGCGCTTTTTCAGGTTTTTGTGTCCGGATTTTGTGTCAATGGTGGCCGTGGAATGTCAGGCTGGCCTCATCGACCATGGACGAGTATTTCTCTCTGTGGATTTGGCCAGATTCCAAGTGTTTGGGGTCATTCTTTGGATGGTAGGAGTCCTTACTTTTTTTTTTTTTTATCTTGGTTTTTTTTTTTTTTACCTTATGTGTCCCACCAAAGAGGGATTCCAGGAAAGAGCTCTGAATAAGGTTGACTAGACTTCTCAAGCTCTGGCTAGGATTGGGGGAGTAGGGGCATGGCAAGTCCCATATGCAGGCTCTTGGTCCAGCCCCGGAGAGGCTTTACTTGAGGCCAGGGTTCATGCTTAGGGTCCTAATGTGTGTTTGTGCCCATCGCAGCCCTCAAGCATGTCTGAGGCCTCATGGGCCATGCTGGGTTCTCATATACTGAACGTTGGACAACATGCCAACCACAAGGTTTCTGGTCATGGGGAAGGTGAAGTTCTGATTTCTGCATCACGTACATCACTTAGTTGTGAGTGGAGATAATGTCTAGTTTCTGAAGCCTGAAGACCAAGGTTGGGAAGAGATGATGACCTAAGGCCATGGCATGTTCGAAGTGTTCAGTGTGAGGCCAGGTGTCTGGGTGTCGGTCACGAGGTCTGGGGTCAGGCTGTGTCAGACAGGGCATTAGTGCCCAGGCTAGACTGTATAATTGGGGTACAGTCTAGAGAATTGCAGGTTGATCCTCATTTGATGTTTCTGGGTAGACCCCTAGGGCAAAGTCTCTCTTCTGGAGGGCAGGCAGAGTGCTGCATTTTGTCTCCAGAATTCCCAAAGTGGAAGGCTTGTGGGCCAGGAGTGTGAGGACGGAAGTCTGAGAACGTGAGCTGGCTTAGGTTTTGGGGCGAGGGCAAGGCAGGCACACTCTGCAGAGCTGAATTGAGATCTCATGCATCTGAAGTCAGGGCGAGGATCAGACGGGAGTTTCTGTCCATGATGTCCTCTACCTGAAGGTGGAGGCATCACGAGGCCATGGAGGTTTTCCCACGGTGCGAGTGTGTGATGCTGCAAACCACAAGAATTCCTTCTGCAGGACAGTTGAGACATGTTGAATGGATCAAGGACACCCCATTAGGAATTTCTCCAGTGCAGAGTTCAAACAACGGATACCTGGGCAACGAACTCGCATTCCAATTGTCTCCTAGTGACAAAGCAGGTTTGATCTGCTGGCACTGGGTGAGCAACCGCCAGGTTTGAGTTGAAATGGACTCTCCTGAGGATGGGTCATAATGTGGGATTGTGTCCATTGAGACATTGGAATGGGGCGGTGGCTCCAGTGACGTGAAATTTTCTCCTAACTGGAGGTTTTGACACAGTTCCATATAGCATGATTCCCATGTGGCATGCGATTTGTTCTGATTGGTAGCTCCAGAAACCCCCATGTGCTGGTATTGGAATCCAGGCCTCTGAGGAGAGATACGTGAAAACAAAAGCAATGGATCCGTTTAGGGCCTAGGTGCCTGTCCTGTTCAATCTTCTTTTCTATGGATATCTATCTACAGGTCTGATTGGAGGTAGTGGCTCAGCTTGTGGCAGATGGTCCCTGTTTGTCCCGGACATCCTACAATATTGGGGTGGCCTCGGGGACTTCGGATGTTTCTCCTAATCTGTCAGGTTGTGCCAAAGGAATGAGCAGAATTCCCATGGAGAGGGCAGGCACAGTCCTGAGGTGTGGCTCCATGGGGCCAAGCCTTGAGGGTGTGTGGGCCAGGACAATGGAGACAGAAGTCTGAAAACACAAACTTGGCTTAGGTTTGGGGACATAGGTATGGCAGGCCCGATCTACAGACCGTGAGAATTTTTCAGGCTTTGAACAAAGGGCGAGTGTGTGGCGCTTTTTCAGGCTTTTGTCTCCAGATTTTGTGTCAATGGTGGCCGTGGAATGTCAGGATGGCCTCATCAGCCATGGACGAGTATTTCTCTCTGTGAATTTGGCCCAATTCCAAGTGATTGCGGTCATTCTTTGGACGGTAGGAGTCCTTTCTCTATTTTTTTTTTAACCTCATGTGTCCCACCAAGGACGGATTCTAGAGAAGAGATCTGAGTAGGGGTGACTAGACTTCTCAAGCACTGGTTAAGGCTTGGGGAGTAGGGGCATGGTAATCTCCATATGTGGGCTCTTGGTCCATCCCCGGAGAGGCTTTACTTGAGGCCAGGGATCATGCTTAGGATCCTAATGTGTGTTTGTGCCCATCGCAGCCCTCAAGTATGTCTGAGGCCTCATGGGCCATGCTGGTTTCTCCTACACTGCACGTTGGACAACATGCCAACCACAGGGTTTCTGGTCATGGGGAAGGAGGAGTTCTGATTTCTGCATCACGTACATGGCATGGCAGTGAGTAGAGATAAGGTCTAGATTCTGAAGCCTGAAAACCGAGGTTGGTAAGAGATGACGACCTAAGGCCATGGTGGGTCCGATGCACTTAGTGTGCAGCCAGATGTCTGTGTCCATCATGAGGTCTGGGCTCAGGCTGTGTCAGGCAGGGCATTAGTCCCCAGGCTAGACTGTATAATTGGGGTACAGTCGAGTGATGTGAAGGTTGGTCCTCATTTGGGGTTTCTGGTTGGCCCCATAGTGCAAAGATTTTCTTCTGGAGGGCAGGCAGAGTGCTGCATTCTGGCTCCAGAATTGCCAACTTCAGGGCTTGTGGGCCAGGTGTTTTAGGACAGAAGTCTGAGAACACAAGTTCAGCTTTGAATTCGCAGCGGTGACATGGCAGGCACACTCTACAGACCTGAAATGAGATCTCGTGCATCTAAATTCAGGGCGAGGATCAGATGTTGGCTTAGGTTGGAGTTTCTGTACATGATGTCCCCTTCATTAAGGTGGGGGGGGGCATCAGGAAACCATGGAAGATTTCCAACTTTGTGAGTGTGTGATGCTCCAAACCACAAGGATTCCGTCAGCGGGACAGTCACGACTTTTTGGATGGATCAAGGACGTCCCTTAAGAAATGCTCCAAAGCACAGTTCTAATGATGGATGCCTGGGCAGTCCAACTTGCATTCCAGTTGTGTCCTAGTGAAAAGGAGGATTTGATCTGCTGTCACTGGGGGAACAACCGAGGGGGCTGAATTGAAATGGAATCTCATGAGGATCAGTCGATGTGGATTTGTGTCCATGGATCCCTTGGAATGGGGCAGTGGCTCTGTTGCCCTGAAGAATTGTCCTAACCTGAGGTTTTGATGCAGCTCCAAAGAGCAAGTTTCCCATGTAGAGACGAGATTTGTTCTGAAACCCCCACAACCTGGTATTGGAAACCAAGCATCTGGGGAACAATGCCTGGAATCCAAAGCAATGGATCTGATTACGGTCTAGGGGCCTGTCCTTTTCAATATTCTCCTCTGAGTGTCTCTGTCTAAGATTCAGAATGGAGGTCACTGCTCAGCTTGTGTCAGATCACCCATGTTTGTTGGGGGAGGCCAACACTATTGGACTGGTCTTGGGAATTGGAGGTTTCTCCTAATCTGTAAGGGTGTGGCAAATGAAACGGGCAGAGTTCCCTTGGAGAGCACTGGCACAGTCCTTAGGTGTGACACCACCTTTCTGGGTGTCATCCAGGAGGTCCAGGCTCAGGCTGTGTCAGACAGGGCATTAGTGCCAAGCTTAGACTGTATAATTGGAGTAAAGTTGAGTGGCATGCAGGTCGATCCTCATTTGGCGTTTCTGGGTAGCCCCAGGGGCAACGTTTTTCTTCTGGAGGGAAGGAAGAGTGCTGCATTGTGGCGACGGAATTCTCACACTGGAGGGCTTGTGGGCCAGAATTGTGAGGAAGGAAGTGTGAGAACACAAGCTAGGCTTAGGTTTTGGGTCAAGATCATGGCAGGCACACTCTGTAGAGCTAAATCTAAATCTCATGCATCTGAAGTCAGGGCGAGGATCAGACGTAGGCTCAGGTTGAAGTTTCTGTTCAGGATGGCCCCTTCATGATGGTGGGGGGCATCATGGGGCTATGGAGACTTTCCCACGATTGGCATTGTATGTTGCTCCAATCGGCAAGGATTCCTTCTACGGGACAGTCGAGACTGGTCAGATTGCTCCAGGATGTCCCATGCGGAACCACGGCAGTGCAGGGTTCTAAGGATGGATTCCTGGAGTGCCCGCCTCACATTACTATTGTCTCCTAGTGACAAGGCAGGTTCGATCTGCTTCTTTTGGGGAGCAACCAAAGGGGATGTGTTGAAATGGACTCGCCTGCTGATGGGTCATAATGTGGGTTTGTGTCCATGGAGACCTTGGAATGGGGTGTTGGCTGCTGGGACCTGAAGGTTTCCCTTAACTGGAGGTTGTGACACAGCTCCAAAATGCGTGTTTCCCATGTGGAAATGAGATTTGTTCAGACTGGTACCTCCAGAAAAACACATATGCTGGTATTGGAAAACAGGCCTCTGAGGAGAGATGCCAGGAATCAAAAGCAATGG
This sequence comes from Mustela nivalis, assembly GCF_964662115.1. Classification (NCBI taxonomy): domain Eukaryota; kingdom Metazoa; phylum Chordata; class Mammalia; order Carnivora; family Mustelidae; genus Mustela; species Mustela nivalis. The sequence goes on along the minus strand of NW_028135560.1, from coordinate 155,997 downwards.
ATCTGCATAGGTCCTAGGTGCCTGTCCGGTTCAATCTTCTTCTCTGGGGTTATCTGTCTATGGGTCTGAGTTGAGGTAGTTGCTCATCTTGGGACAGATCACCCTGTTTGCCCTGAGTGGCCAACACTATCGGGATGGCCTCAGGGACGTCAGATGCATGAGATATTGGTTCAGATCTGCAGGGGGTACCTGCCGGGCCCTCGCCCTGAAACCCAAGTCTAGCTTGTCTTCTCAGACTTCCGTCCTCACACTCCTGGCCCCGAAGCCCTCAAGTTTGGCAATTCCGGACCCACAATGCAGCACTCTGCCTGCCCTCTAAAAAAAAAAATTATTGCCTCATGAGCTGCCCAGGCACCTTAAATGAGGGTAAACCTACACAGCACTCGACTTTACCCAAATTATATAGTCTAACCTGGGCACTCATGCACTGTCGAACACAACCTGAGCCCGGACTTCCTGACCAACACCCAGAAAGCTGACCGCACACTGAGCACATAAAACCCGCCATGGCCTTAGGTCATCATCTCTTCCCTACCTCAGTTTTCAGGCTTCAGAACCGAGACCTTATCTCCAATCACTTCCCAGGGGTGAGTGTGATGCAGAAATCAGAACTCCTCCTTACCCATGGCAAGAACCCTGTGGTTGGCACGTTGTCCAACGTTCAGTGTAGGAGAAACCAGCATTCATCCTGAGGCCCCACCCATTCTTGAGTGCGAGGAGGGCATACACACGCATTGTGACCCTCAGCATGAGTCCTGTCCTCTAGTAAGTCCTCTCAGTTGCTGGACCATTAGATGTCATAATGGGCTTGACATGTCCCTAGGCCCCAATTTTTAACCAAATTTCTGATGGTCCAGTCGCCCCTCCCCAGGGCTCTACTCTGGAATCCCTCATTTGGTGGGACACCTGAGGATAAAAAAGAAAAAAACAAGAATAAAAAAAAAAACGGACTTCTTCCAGCCCACAGAATGACCCCAAACTCTTTGGACGGGGCCAAACCACCAGAGAGTAAGACTCGTCCATTTCCCATTAAGTCACCCAGAAATTCCACGACCATGAGTGACATGATATCCAGAGACAAAAACTTGAGCAGGAGCCTCACACTCGCCCTTCTTTCAAATCCCGAAGAGTTCTCCTCATGGTCTGTAGATCAGTCCTGCCATACCTATGACCCGAAACATAAGCCGAGTTTGTTTTCAGACAACTGTCCAAACAGCCCTGGCCTACACAACCTACAGGCTCAGGCCCCTGGAGCCAAACCTGAGGACTGTACTTGCCCTCTCCAAGGGAATTGTGTGTGCCCATTCCAATGGCCACAACCCTTCTAATAGGATAAACCTCCAAAGTCCCTGATCCATCTAAATAGTGGTGGCTTCCCAGGAAAAACAGGGGAAATCTGAGCCCAACTGAGCACCTACCTGCACTCAGACCCATAGACAGATGTCCCCAGAGGTAAAAAGGAAAGAACAGGCCCCTAGACACTAATCAGATCCATTGCTTTGGTTTCCAGGCATCTCTCCTCAGAGGCCTGGATTTCAAAAGCAGCATATAGCTGTTTCTTGACTCACCCATCAGAAAACATCTCATCTACACATGGGAAACTTGCACGTTGGAGCTGTGTCAAAGCCTCTGTTTAGGAGAACCCTTTAGGGCCCCAGTGCCACCGCTTCATTCCAAGGTCTCCATAGACACAAAAGCACGTTAGGACCCATCCTCAGGGGTGTCGATTTCAACTCAGCGTCCTCGGTTGCTCCCCACAGATCCAGGAGATCTAACCTGTCTTGTTGCTAGGAGACAATTGGAATGCGAGGTGGGCTACCCAGCCATCCATCCTTAGAACCCTGCTCAGAATCATTGGCCTGGAACCAAACGACAGGTCTCAATTGTCCTGCAGAAGACTCTCTGCAGTTTGGAGCTTCTCACAACTCCCATCGTGGGAAAACACCCATGGACTCGTGATTTCCCCCCCCCATTCATGAAGGAGCCATCAGGGACAGAAACTCCAACCTGAGCGATCGTCTGAATCTCGCGCTGACTTCAGATGCACGAGACCTCGATTCAGGTCTGTAGATTGTGCGTGCCATGGCCTCACCCAGAAAACTAAGCTTAGCTTGTGTTCTCAGACTTTTGTTGTCAGACTACTGGCCCACAAGCCCTCCAGTTTGGCAATCCAGAACTACAATGCAGCACTCTGCCGGCTCTTCAGAAGAAAAACATTGTCTTCTGGGGCTAACCAGTAACCCCAAATGAGGATCAACCTGCACCGACCTTGGCTGTACCCCAAATACATAGGCTGACCAGGGCACTAATGCCCTTTCTGACACAGCCTGAGCCTGGAGCCCCTGGCCCCTCCCAGACAGCTGGCCGCACACTGAGCACATCGAGCCGCCATGCCCTTAGGTCGTCATCTCTTCCCAACATCAGTTTTCAGGTTTCAGAACCTAGACCTTATCTCAAATCACTGCCCAGGGTTGAAGGTGATGCAGAAATCAGAACTCCATCCCCATGGCAAGAAACCTTGTGGTTGGCATGTTGTCCAACGTTCAGTGTAGTTGAAACCAGTGTGGCCCATGAGGCCCCGCCCATGCTCGCGGGCCACATTGGTCACAAACACACATTGTGACGCTCAAGCTGAGCCCAGTCCTCAAGTAAGGCCACTTAGTGGCTGGATGAAGAGATATCATATTGGGCTTGCCATGCCCCTAGGCCCCAATTTTTAACCATAGTTCGGATTGTCCCTTCAGTCTTCCCCACGGCTTGGCTTTGGAATTCCTCTTTTGGTGGGACACCTGAGGTAACAAAACTGAAATGAGTCCTCCCATCCCACAGATTGACGAAAAGCAATTGGGAATCGGGCCAAATCCTCAGAGGGAAGATTCGTCCATGGCCCATGAGGCGTCCCCGACATTCCACGGCCAACGCTGATACAAAATCCAGAGACAAAAGCCTGAGCAAGCACCTCAGACTCGCACTTTCTTCATATCCTGAAGAGTTCTTCTCATGGTTTGTAGATCGGGCCTGCCATACCTACGTCCCCAAACCTAAGCTGAGTTTGTGTTTAAAGACTTCTGTCCTCAAAGTCTTGGGCCACACACCCTCCAGGCTGGGCCCCTGGAGCCACACATTAGGACTGTGCCTACCAATCCATGGGAATTCTGCCCATTCCATTGTCCAAAATCGTACAAATTAGGAGAAACCTCCAAAGTCCCTGAGGCCATCCCAATAGTGTAGTTCGCCCGGAACAAACAAGGGCTGTCTGACACCAGCTGATAATCGACCTCCACTCATACCATAGATGGATGTCCCCAGAGAAGAATATTGAACCAGACAGGACCCTAGGCCATAATAGGATCCATTGCTTTGGGTTACAGGCATGTGTCCTCAAAAGCCTGATTCCAATACGAGCATAGGGGTTTTCCTGAGGCACCCATCAGAACTCATCTCGTCTCCACAAGGAAACCTGTGCATGGGAGCCATGTCCAAAGCTTAGGAGAGTACTTCAGGGTCCCGGTGCCACCGCCCCATTCCAAGGCCATCATGGACACAAAAACACATTAGGACCCATCCTCAGGAAAGTCCATTTCAACTCAGCCACCCCGGTTGCTCCCGCAGAGCCATCAGATCTAAACTGTCTTTTTCTAGGAGACAATTGGAATGCGAGGCGTGCTTCCCAGGCATCCATCCGTGAACGGTGCTCTGGAGTCATACCATATGGGATGTCCTGGAGCTGTCCGAAAGTTCTCAATTGTCCCGCAGAAGGAATCCATGAAGGGGGCATCCCACAACTCCCAACGTGGGAAATCCTCAATGGCCTCGAGATTCCGCTCCCTTCATGAAGCGGCCGTCATGCTCAGAAACTCCAACCTGAGCCAACGTCTGATCCTCTCCCTGAATTCAGATGCATGAGATATTGGTTCAGATCTGCAGGGGGTACCTGCCGTGTACTCGCCCTGAAACCCAAGTATAGCTTGTCTTCTCAGACTTCCGTCCTCACACTCCTGGCCCCTAAGCCCTCAAGTTTGGCAATTCCGGACCCACAATGCAGCACTCTGCCTGCCCTCTAGAAAAAAAATTATTGCCTCATGAGCTGCCCAGGCACCTTAAATGAGGGTAAACCTACACAGCACTCGACTTTACCCAAATTATATAGTCTAACCTGGGCACTCATGCACTGTCGAACACAACCTGAGCCCGGACCTCCTGACCAACACCCAGAAAGCTGACCGCACACTGAGCACATAAAACCCGCCATGGCCTTAGGTCATCATCTCTTCCCTACCTCAGTTTTCAGGCTTCAGAACCGAGACCTTATCTCCAATCACTTCCCAGGGGTGAGTGTGATGCAGAAATCAGAACTCCTCCTTACCCATGGCAAGAACCCTGTGGTTGGCACGTTGTCCAACGTTCAGTGTAGGAGAAACCAGCATTCATCCTGAGGCCCCACCCATTCTTGAGTGCGAGGAGGGCATACACACGCATTGTGACCCTCAGCATGAGTCCTGTCCTCTAGTAAGTCCTCTCAGTTGCTGGACCATTAGATGTCATAATGGGCTTGACATGTCCCTAGGCCCCAATTTTTAACCAAATTTCTGATGGTCCAGTCGCCCCTCCCCAGGGCTCTACTCTGGAATCCCTCATTTGGTGGGACACCTGAGGATAAAAAAGAAAAAAACAAGAATAAAAAAAAAAACGGACTTCTTCCAGCCCACAGAATGACCCCAAACTCTTTGGACGGGGCCAAACCACCAGAGAGTAAGACTCGTCCATTTCCCATTAAGTCACCCAGAAATTCCACGACCATGAGTGACATGATATCCAGAGACAAAAACTTGAGCAGGAGCCTCACACTCGCCCTTCTTTCAAATCCCGAAGAGTTCTCCTCATGGTCTGTAGATCAGTCCTGCCATACCTATGACCCGAAACATAAGCCGAGTTTGTTTTCAGACAACTGTCCAAACAGCCCTGGCCTACACAACCTACAGGCTCAGGCCCCTGGAGCCAAACCTGAGGACTGTACTTGCCCTCTCCAAGGGAATTGTGTGTGCCCATTCCAATGGCCACAACCCTTCTAATAGGATAAACCTCCAAAGTCCCTGATCCATCTAAATAGTGGTGGCTTCCCAGGAAAAACAGGGGAAATCTGAGCCCAACTGAGCACCTACCTGCACTCAGACCCATAGACAGATGTCCCCAGAGGTAAAAAGGAAAGAACAGGCCCCTAGACACTAATCAGATCCATTGCTTTGGTTTCCAGGCATCTCTCCTCAGAGGCCTGGATTTCAAAAGCAGCATATAGCTGTTTCTTGACTCACCCATCAGAAAACATCTCATCTACACATGGGAAACTTGCACGTTGGAGCTGTGTCAAAGCCTCTGTTTAGGAGAACCCTTTAGGGCCCCAGTGCCACCGCTTCATTCCAAGGTCTCCATAGACACAAAAGCACGTTAGGACCCATCCTCAGGGGTGTCGATTTCAACTCAGCGTCCTCGGTTGCTCCCCACAGATCCAGGAGATCTAACCTGTCTTGTTGCTAGGAGACAATTGGAATGCGAGGTGGGCTACCCAGCCATCCATCCTTAGAACCCTGCTCAGAATCATTGGCCTGGAACCAAACGACAGGTCTCAATTGTCCTGCAGAAGACTCTCTGCAGTTTGGAGCTTCTCACAACTCCCATCGTGGGAAAACACCCATGGACTCGTGATTTCCCCCCCCCATTCATGAAGGAGCCATCAGGGACAGAAACTCCAACCTGAGCGATCGTCTGAATCTCGCGCTGACTTCAGATGCACGAGACCTCGATTCAGGTCTGTAGATTGTGCGTGCCATGGCCTCACCCAGAAAACTAAGCTTAGCTTGTGTTCTCAGACTTTTGTTGTCAGACTACTGGCCCACAAGCCCTCCAGTTTGGCAATCCAGAACTACAATGCAGCACTCTGCCGGCTCTTCAGAAGAAAAACATTGTCTTCTGGGGCTAACCAGTAACCCCAAATGAGGATCAACCTGCACCGACCTTGGCTGTACCCCAAATACATAGGCTGACCAGGGCACTAATGCCCTTTCTGACACAGCCTGAGCCTGGAGCCCCTGGCCCCTCCCAGACAGCTGGCCGCACACTGAGCACATCGAGCCGCCATGCCCTTAGGTCGTCATCTCTTCCCAACATCAGTTTTCAGGTTTCAGAACCTAGACCTTATCTCAAATCACTGCCCAGGGTTGAAGGTGATGCAGAAATCAGAACTCCATCCCCATGGCAAGAAACCTTGTGGTTGGCATGTTGTCCAACGTTCAGTGTAGTTGAAACCAGTGTGGCCCATGAGGCCCCGCCCATGCTCGCGGGCCACATTGGTCACAAACACACATTGTGACGCTCAAGCTGAGCCCAGTCCTCAAGTAAGGCCACTTAGTGGCTGGATGAAGAGATATCATATTGGGCTTGCCATGCCCCTAGGCCCCAATTTTTAACCATAGTTCGGATTGTCCCTTCAGTCTTCCCCACGGCTTGGCTTTGGAATTCCTCTTTTGGTGGGACACCTGAGGTAACAAAACTGAAATGAGTCCTCCCATCCCACAGATTGACGAAAAGCAATTGGGAATCGGGCCAAATCCTCAGAGGGAAGATTCGTCCATGGCCCATGAGGCGTCCCCGACATTCCACGGCCAACGCTGATACAAAATCCAGAGACAAAAGCCTGAGCAAGCACCTCAGACTCGCACTTTCTTCATATCCTGAAGAGTTCTTCTCATGGTTTGTAGATCGGGCCTGCCATACCTACGTCCCCAAACCTAAGCTGAGTTTGTGTTTAAAGACTTCTGTCCTCAAAGTCTTGGGCCACACACCCTCCAGGCTGGGCCCCTGGAGCCACACATTAGGACTGTGCCTACCAATCCATGGGAATTCTGCCCATTCCATTGTCCAAAATCGTACAAATTAGGAGAAACCTCCAAAGTCCCTGAGGCCATCCCAATAGTGTAGTTCGCCCGGAACAAACAAGGGCTGTCTGACACCAGCTGATAATCGACCTCCACTCATACCATAGATGGATGTCCCCAGAGAAGAATATTGAACCAGACAGGACCCTAGGCCATAATAGGATCCATTGCTTTGGGTTACAGGCATGTGTCCTCAAAAGCCTGATTCCAATACGAGCATAGGGGTTTTCCTGAGGCACCCATCAGAACTCATCTCGTCTCCACAAGGAAACCTGTGCATGGGAGCCATGTCCAAAGCTTAGGAGAGTACTTCAGGGTCCCGGTGCCACCGCCCCATTCCAAGGCCATCATGGACACAAAAACACATTAGGACCCATCCTCAGGAAAGTCCATTTCAACTCAGCCACCCCGGTTGCTCCCGCAGAGCCATCAGATCTAAACTGTCTTTTTCTAGGAGACAATTGGAATGCGAGGCGTGCTTCCCAGGCATCCATCCGTGAACGGTGCTCTGGAGTCATACCATATGGGATGTCCTGGAGCTGTCCGAAAGTTCTCAATTGTCCCGCAGAAGGAATCCATGAAGGGGGCATCCCACAACTCCCAACGTGGGAAATCCTCAATGGCCTCGAGATTCCGCTCCCTTCATGAAGCGGCCGTCATGCTCAGAAACTCCAACCTGAGCCAACGTCTGATCCTCTCCCTGAATTCAGATGCATGAGATATTGGTTCAGATCTGCAGGGGGTACCTGCCGTGTACTCGCCCTGAAACCCAAGTATAGCTTGTCTTCTCAGACTTCCGTCCTCACACTCCTGGCCCCTAAGCCCTCAAGTTTGGCAATTCCGGACCCACAATGCAGCACTCTGCCTGCCCTCTAGAAAAAAAATTATTGCCTCATGAGCTGCCCAGGCACCTTAAATGAGGGTAAACCTACACAGCACTCGACTTTACCCAAATTATATAGTCTAACCTGGGCACTCATGCACTGTCGAACACAACCTGAGCCCGGACCTCCTGACCAACACCCAGAAAGCTGACCGCACACTGAGCACATAAAACCCGCCATGGCCTTAGGTCATCATCTCTTCCCTACCTCAGTTTTCAGGCTTCAGAACCGAGACCTTATCTCCAATCACTTCCCAGGGGTGAATATGATGCAGAAATCAGAACTCCTCCTTACCCATTGCAAGAACCCTGTGGTTGGCACGTTGTCCAACGTTCAGTGTAGGAGAAACCAGCATTCACCCTGAGGCCCCGCCCATTCTTGAGTGCGAGGTGGGCATACACACGCATTGTGACCCTCAGCATGAGTCCTGTCCTCTAGTAAGTCCTCTCAGTTGCTGGACCATTAGATGTCATAATGGGCTTGACATGTCCCTAGGCCCCAATTTTTAACCAAATTTCTGATGGTCCAGTCGCCCCTCCCCAGGGCTCTACTCTGGAATGCCTCATTTGGTGGGACACCTGAGGATAAAAAAGAAAAAAACAAGAATAAAAAAAAAAAACGGACTTCTTCCAGCCCACAGAATGACCCCAAACTCTTAGGACGGGGCCAAACCACCAGAGAGTAAGACTCGTCCATTTCCCATGAAGTCACCCAAAAATTCCACGACCATGAGTGACATGATATCCAGAGACAAAAACTTGAGCAGGAGCCTCACACTCGCCCTTCTTTCAAATCCCGAAGAGTTCTCCTCATGGTCTGTAGATCAGTCCTGCAATACCTATGACCCGAAACATAAGCCGAGTTTGTTTTCAGACAACTGTCCAAACAGCCCTGGCCTACACAACCTACAGGCTCAGGCCCCTGGAGCCAAACCTGAGGACTGTACTTGCCCTCTCCAAGGGAATTGTGTGTGCCCATTCCAATGGCCACAACCCTTCTAATAGGATAAACCTCCAAAGTCCCTGATCCATCTCAATAGTGGTGGCTTCCCAGGAACAACAGGGGCAATCTGAGCCCAACTGAGCACCTACCTGCACTCAGACCCATAGACAGATGTCCCCAGAGGTAAAAAGGAAAGAACAGGCCCCTAGGCACTAATCAGATCCATTAATTGGTTTCCAGGCATCTCTCCTCAGAGGCCTGGATTTCAAAAGCAGCATATAGCTGTTTCTTGACTCACCCATCAGAAAACATCTCATCTACACATGGGAAACTTGCACGTTGGAGCTGTGTCAAAGCCTCTGTTTAGGAGAACCCTTTAGGGCCCCAGTGCCACCGCTTCATTCCTAGGTCTCCATAGACACAAAAGCACGTTAGGACCCATCCCCAGGGGTGTCCATTTCAACTCAGCGTCCACGGTTGCTCCCCACAGATCCAGGAGATCTAACCTGTCTTGTTGCTAGGAGACAATTGGAATGCGAGGTGGGCTACCCAGCCATCCATCCTTAGAACCCTGCTCAGAATCATTGGCCTGGAACCAAACGACAGGTCTCAATTGTCCTGCAGAAGACTCTCTGCAGTTTGGAGCTTCTCACAACTCCCATCGTGGGAAAACACCCATGGCCTCGTGATGCCCCCCCCCCCATTCATGAAGGGGCCATCAGGGACAGAAACTCCAACCTGAGCGATCGTCTGAATCTCGCGCTGACTTCAGATGCACGAGACCTCGATTCAGGTCTGTAGATTGTGCGTGCCATGGCCTCACCCAGAAAACTAAGCTTAGCTTGTGTTCTCAGACTTTTGTTGTCAGACTACTGGCCCACAAGCCCTCCAGTTTGGCAATCCAGAACTACAATGCAGCACTCTGCCGGCTCTTCAGAAGAAAAACATTGTCTTCTGGGGCTAACCAGTAACCCCAAATGAGGATCAACCTGCACCGACCTTGGCTGTACCCCAAATACATAGGCTGACCAGGGCACTAATGCCCTTTCTGACAGAGCCTGAGCCTGGAGCCCCTGGCCCCTCCCAGACAGCTGGCCGCACACTGAGCACATCGAGCCGCCATGGCCTTAGGTCGTCATCTCTTCCCAACATCAGTTTTCAGGTTTCAGAACCTAGACCTTATCTCCAATCACTGCCCAGGGTTGAAGGTGATGCAGAAATCAGAACTCCTTCCCCATGGCAAGAAACCTTGTGGTTGGCATGTTGTCCAACGTTCAGTGTAGTTGAACCAGTGTGGCCCGTGAGGCCCCGCCCATGCTCGCGGGCCACATTGGTCACAAACACACATTGTGACGCTCAGGCTGAGCCCAGTCCTCAATTAAGGCCACTCAGTGGCTGGATGAAGAGATATCATTTTGAGCTTGCCATGCCCCTAGGCCCCAATTTTTAACCATAGTTCGGGTTGTCCCTTCAGTCTTCCCCACGGCTAGGCTTTGGAATTCCTCTTTTGGTGGGACACCTGAGGTAACAAAACTGAAATGAGTCCTCCCATCCCACAGATTGACGAAAAGCAATTGGGAATCGGGCCAAATCCTCAGAGAGGAAGATTCGTCCATGGCCCATGAGGCGTCCCCAACATTCCACGGCCATCGCTGATACAAAATCCAGAGACAAAAGCCTGAGCAAGCACTTCAGACTCGCACTTTCTTCATATCCTGAAGAGTTCTTCTCATGGTTTGTCGATCGGACCTGCCATACCTACGTCCCCAAACCTAAGCTGAGTTTGTGTTTTCAGACTTCTGTCCTCAAAGTCTTGGGCCACACACCCTCCAGACTGGGCCCCTGGAGCCACACATTAGGACTGTGCCTACCAATCCATGGGAATTCTTCACATTCCATGGTCCAAAATCGTACAAATTAGGAGAAATCTCCAAAGTCCCTGAGGCAATCCTAATAGTGTAGTTCGCCCGGAACAAACAAGGGCTGTCTGACACCAGCTGATAATCGACCTCCACTCATACCATAGATGGATGTCCCCAGAGAAGAAGATTGAACCAGACAGGACCCTAGGCCATAATAGGATCCATTGCTTTGGGTTACAGGCATGTGTCCTCAAAAGCCTGATTCCAATACGAGCATAGGGGTTTTCCTGAGGCACCCATCAGAACTCATCTCGTCTCCACAAGGAAACCTGGGCATGGGAGCCATGTCCAAAGCTTAGGAGAGTACTTCAGGGTCCCGGTGCCACCGCCCCATTCCAAGGCCCTCATGGACACAAAAACACATTAGGACCCATCCTCAGGAAAGTCCATTTCAACTCAGCCACCCCGGTTGCTCCCGCAGAGCCATCAGATCTAAACTGTCTTTTTCTCGGAGAAAATTGGAATGCGAGGCAGGCTTCCCAGGCATCCATCCGCGAACGGTGCTCTGGAGTCATACCATATGGGATGTCCTGGAGCTGTCCGAAAGGTCTCAATTGTCCCGCAGAAGGAATCCATGAAGGGGGCATCCCACAACTCCCAACGTGGGAAAACCTCAATGGCCTCGAGATTCCGCTCCCTTCATGAAGCGGCCGTCATGCTCAGAAACTCCAACCTGAGCCAACGTCTGATCCTCGCCCTGACTTCAGATGCATGAGATATTGGTTCAGATCTGCAGGGGGTACCTGCCGTGCCCTCGCCCTGAAACCCAAGTATTGCTTGTCTTCTGACTTCCGTCCTCACACTCCTGGCCCCTAAGCCCTCAAGTTTGACAATTCCGGACCCACAATGCAGCACTCTGCCTGCCCTCTAGAAAAAAAATTATTGCCTCATGAGCTGCCCAGGCACCTTAAAAGAGGGTAAACCTACACAGCACTCGACTTTAACCAAATTATATAGTCTAACCTGGGCACTCATGCACTGTCGAACACAACCTGAGCCTGGACCTCCTGACCAACACCCAGAAAGCTGACCGAACACTGAGCACATAAAACCCGCCATGGCCTTAGGTCATCATCTCTTCCCTACCTCAGTTTTCAGGCTTCAGAACCGAGACCTTATCTCCAATCACTTCCCAGGGGTGAGTGTGATGCAGAAATCAGAACTCCTCCTTACCCATGGCAAGAACCCTGTGATTGGCACGTTGTCCAACGTTCAGTGTAGGAGAAACCAGCATTCACCCTGAGGCCCCGCCCATTCTTGAGTGCGAGGAGGGCATACACACGCATTGTGACCCTCAGCATGAGTCCTGTCCTCTAGTAAGTCCTATCAGTTGCTGGACCATTAGATTTCATAATGGGCTTGACATGTCCCTAGGCCCTAATTTTTAACCAAATTTCTGATGGTCCAGTCGCCCCTCACCAGGGCTCTACTCTGGAATCCCTCATTTGGTCGTACACCTGAGGATAAAAAAGAAAAAAACAAGAATAAAAAAAAAAAAAACGGCCTTCTTCCAGCCCACAGAATGACACCAAACTCTTTGGACGGGGCCAAACCACCAGAGAGTAAGACTCGTCCATTTCCCATGAAGTCACCCAGAAATTCCACGACCATGAGTGACACGATATCCAGAGACAAAAACTTGAGCAGAAGCCTCACACTCGCCCTTCTTTCAAATACCGAAGAGTTCTCCTCATGGTCTGTAGATCAGTCCTGCCATACCTATGACCCGAAACATAAGCTGAGTTTGTGTTTTCAGACAACTGTTCAAACAGCCCTGGCCTACACAACCTACAGGCTCAGGCCCCTGGAGCCAAACCTGAGGACTGTACTTGCCCTCTCCAAGGGAATTGTGTGTGCCCATTCCAATGGCCACAACCCTTCTAATAGGATAAACCTCCAAAGTCCCTGATCCATCTCAATAGTGGTGGCTTCCCAGGAAAAACAGGGGCAATCTGAGGCCAACTGAGCGCCTACCTGCACTCAGACCCATAGACAGATGTCCCCAGAGGTAAAAAGGAAAGAACAGGCCCCTAGGCACTAATCAGATCCATTGCTTTGGTTTCCAGTCATCTTTCCTCAGAGGCCAGGATTTCAAAAGCAGCATATAGCTGTCTCTTGACTCACCCTTTGGAAACATCTCATCTACACATGGGAAACTTGCACATTGGAGCTGTGTCAAAGCCTCTGTTTAGGAGAACCCTTTAGGGCCCCAGTGCCAACGCTTCATTCCAAGGTCTCCATAGACGCAAAAGCACGTTAGGACCCATCCCCAGGGGTGTCCATTTCAACTCAGCGTCCTCGGTTGCTCCCCACAGATCCAGGAGATCTAACCTGTCGTGTTGCTAGGAGACAATTGTAATGCGAGGTGGGCTACCCAGCCATCCATCCTTAGAACCCTGCTCAGAATCATTGGCCTTGAGCCAAACAACAGGTCTCAATTGTCCTGCAGAAGACTCTCTGCAATTTGCAGCTTCTCACAACTCCCATCGTGGGAAAACACCCATGGTCTCGTGATGCCTCCCCCCATTCATGAAGGGGCCATCAGGGACAGAAACTCCAACCTGAGCGATCGTCTGATCCTCGCACTGACTTCAGATGCACGAGACCTCGATTCAGGTCTGTAGATTGTGCGTGCCATGGCCTCACCCAGAAACCTAAGCTTAGCTTGTGTTGTCAGACTTTTGTCGTCAGACTACTGGACCACAAGCCCTCCAGTTTGGCAATCCAGAACTACAATGCAGCACTCTGCCGGCTCTGCATAAGAAAAACATTGTCCTCTGGGGCTACCCAGTAACCCCAAATGAGGATCAACCTGCACCGACCTTGGCTGTACCCCAAATACATAGGCTGACCAGGGCACTAATGCCCTTTCTGACACAGCCTGAGCCTGGACCCCCTGGCCCCTCCCAGACAGCTGGCCGCACACTGAGCATATCGAGCCGCCATGGCCTTAGGTCGTCATCTCTTTCCAACATCAGTTTTCAGGTTTCAGAACCTAGACCTTATCTCCAAGCACTGCCCAGGGTTGAAGGTGATGCAGAAATCAGAACTCCTTCCCCATGGCAAGAAACCTTGTGGTTGGCATGTTGTCCAACATTCAGTGTCGTTGAAACCAGTGTGGCCCATGAGGCCCCGCCAATGCTCGCGGGCCACATTGGTCACAAACACACATTGTGACACTCAGGCTGAGCCCAGTCCTCAAGTAAGGCCACTCAGTGGCTGGATGAAGAGATAGCATATTGGGCTTGCCATGCCCCTAGGCCCCAATTTTTAACCATAGTTCGGGTTGTCCCTTCAGTCTTCCCCACGGCTTGGCTTTGGAATTCCTCTTTTGGTGGGACACCTGAGGTAACAAAACTGAAATGAGTCCTTCCATCCCACAGATTGAAAAAGTAATTGCGAATCGGGCCAAATCCTCAGAGAGGAAGATTCGTCCTTGACCCATGAGGCGTCCCCGACATTCCACGGCCATCACTGATACAAAATCCAGAGACAAAAGCCTGAGCAAGCACCTCAGACTCGCACTTTCTTCATATCCTGAGGAGTTCTTCTCTGGTTTGTAGATAAGGCCTGCCATACCTACGTCCCCAAACCTAAGCTGAGTTTGTGTTTTCAGACTTCTGTCCTCAAAGTCTTGGGCCACACACCCTCCAGGCTGGGCCCCTGGAGCCACACATTAGGACTGTGCCTACCAATCCATGGGAATTCTGCCCATTCCATGGTCAAAAATCGTACAAATTAGGAGAAACCTCCAAAGTCCCTGAGGCTATCCCAATAGTGTAGGTCGCCCGGAACAAACAAGGACTGTCTGACACCAGCTGATAATCGACCTCCACTCATACCATAGATGGATGTCCCCAGAGAAGAAGATTGAACCAGACAGGACCCTAGGCCATAATAGGATCCATTGCTTGGGCTTACAGGCATGTATCCTCAAAAGTCTGATATCATTACGAGCATAGGTGTTTTCCTGAGGCACCCATCAGAACTCATCTCGTCTCCACAAGGAAACCTGGGCATGGGAGCCATGTCCAAAGCTTAGGAGAGTACTTCAGGGTCCCGGTGCCACCACCCCATTCCAAGGCCCTCATGGATACAAAAACACATTAGGACCCATCCTCAGGAAAGTCCATTTCAACTCAGCCACCACGGTTGCTCCGGCAGAGCCATCAGATCTAAACTGTCTTGTTGCTAGGAGACAATTGGAATGGAGGCGGGCTTCCCAGGCATCCATCCGCGAACGGTGTTCTGGAGTCATTCCAGATGGGATGTCCTGGAAGTGTAAAACAGGTTTCAATTGTCCCGCAGAAGGAATCCTTGAAGGGGGCATCCCACAACTCCCAACGTGGGAAAACCTCAATGGCCTCGAGATTCCGCTCCCTTCATGTAGCGGCCGTCATGCTCAGAAACTCCAACCTGAGCCAACGTCTGATCCTCGCCCTGACTTCAGATGCATGAGATATTGGTTCAGATCTGCAGGGGGTACCTGCCGTGCCCTCGCCATGAAACCCAAGTCTAGCTTGTCTTCTCAGACTTCCGTCCTCACACTCCTGGCCCCAAAGCCCTCAAGTTTGGCAATTCCGGACCCACAATGCAGCACTCTGCCTGCCCTCTAGAAAAAAAATTATTGCCTCAAGAGTTGCCCAGGCACCTTAAATGAGGGTAAACCTACACAGCACTCGACTTTACCCAAATTATATAGTCTAACCTGGGCACTAATGCACTGTCGAACACAACCTGAGCCCGGACCTCCTGACCAACACCCAGAAAGCTGACCGCACACTGAACACATAAAACCCGCCATGGCCTTAGGTCATCATCTCTTCCCTACCTCAGTTTTCAGGCTTCAGAACCGAGACCTTATCTCCAATCACTGCCCATGGGTGAGTGTGATGCAGAAATCAGTACTCCTCCTTACCCATGGCAAGAACCCTTGTGGTGGGCACGTTGTCCAATGTTCAGTGTAGGAGAAACCAGCATTCACCCTGAGGCACCGCCCATTCTTGAGTGCGACGAGGGCATACACACGCATTGTGACCCTCAGCATGAGTCCTGTCCTCTAGTAAGTCCTCTCAGTGGCTGCACCATTAGATGTCATAATGGGCTTGACATGTCCCTAGGCCCCAATTTTTAACCAGATTTCTGATGGTCCAGTCGCCCCAACCCAGGGCTCTACTCTGGAATCCCTCATTTTTTGGGACACCTGAGGTTAAAAAAGAAAAAAACAACAATAAAAAAAAAAAAACGGACGGCTTCCAGCCCACAGAATGACCCCAAACTATTTGGACGGGGCCAAACCACCAGAGAGTAAGACTCGTCCATTTCCCATGAAGTCACCCAGAAATTCCACGACCATGAGTGACACGATATCCAGAGACAAAAACTTGAGCAGGAGCCTCATTCTCGCCCTTCTTTCAAATCCCGAAGAGTACTCCTCATGGTCTGTAGATCAGTCCTGCCATACCTATGACCCGAAACATAAGCCGAGTTTGTGTTTTCAGACAACTGTCCAAACAGCCCTGGCCTACACAACCTACAGGCTCAGGCCCCTGGAGCCAAACCTGCGGACTGTACTTGCCCTCTCCAAGGGAATTGTGTGTGCCCATTCCAATGGCCACAAGACTTCTAATAGGATAAACCTCCAAAGTCGCTGATCCATCTCAATAGTGGTGGCTTCCCAGGAACAACAGGGGCAATCTGAGCCCAACTGAGCACCTACCTGCACTCAGACCCATAGACAGATGTCCCCAGAGGTAAAAAGGAAAGAACAGGCCCCTAGGCACTAATCAGATCCATTGCTTTGGTTTCGAGGCATCTCTCCTCAGAGGCCTGGATTTCAAAAGCAGCATATAGCTGTTTCTTGACTCACCCATCAGAAAACATCTCATCTACACATGGGAAACTTGCACGTTGGAGCTGTGTCAAAGCCTCTGTTTAGGAGAACCCTTTAGGGCCCCAGAGCCACCGATTCATTCCAAGGTCTCCATAGACACAAAAGCACGTTAGGACCCATCCCCAGGGGTGTCCATTTAAACTCAGCGTCCTCGGTTGCTCTCCACAGATCAAGGAGATCTAACCTGTCTTGTTGATAGGAGATAATTGGAATGCGAGGTGGGCTACCCAGCCATCCATCCTTAGAACCCTGCTCAGAATCATTGGCCTAGAGCCAAACAACAGGTCTCAATTGTCCTGCGGAAGACTCTCTGCAGTTTGGAGCTTCTCACACCTCCCATCGTGGGAAAACACCCATGGCCTCGTGATGCCCCCCCCCCCATTCATGAAGGGGCCATCAGGGACAGAAACTCCAACCTGAGTGATCGTCTGATCCTCGCCCTGACTTCAGATGCACGAGATCTCGATTCAGGTCTGTAGATTGTGCCTGCCATGGCCTCACCCAGAAACCTAAGCCTAGCTTGTGTTCTCAGACTTTTGTCGTCAGACTACTGGCCCACAAGCCCTCCAGTTTGGCAATCCAGAACTACAATGCAGCACTCTGCCGGCCCTCCAGAAGAAAAACATTGTCCTCTGGGGCTACCCAGTAACCCCAAATGAGGATCAACCTGCACCGACCATGGCTGTACCCCAAATACATAGGCTGACCAGGGCACTAATGCCCTTTCTGACACAGCCTGAGCCTGGACCTCCTGGACACTCCCAGACAGCTAGCCGCACAGTGAGCACATCAAGCCGCCATGGCCTTAGGTCGTCATCTCTTCCCAACCTCGGTTTTTAGGTTTCAGAACCTAGACCTTATCTCCAATCACTGCCCAGGGTTGAAGGTGATGCAGAAATCAGAACTCCTTCCCCATGGCAAGAAACCTTGTGGTTGGCATGTTGTCCAACGTTCAGTGTAGTTGAAACCAGTGTGGCCCATGAGGCCCCGCCCATGCTCGCGGGACACATTGGTCACAAACACACATTGTGACGCTCAGGTTGAGCCCAGTCCTCAAGTAAGGCCACTCAGCTGCTGGATGAAGAGATAGCATATTGGGCTTGCCATGCCCCTAGGCCCCAATTTTTAACCATAGTTCGGGTTGACCCTTCAGTCTTCCCCACGGCTTTGCTTTGGAATTCCTCTTTTGGTGGGACACCTGAGGTAACAAAACTGAAATGAGTCCTCCCATCCCACAGATTGACGAAAAGCAATTGGGAATCGGGCCAAATCCTCAGAGAGGAAGATTCGTCCATGGCCCATGAGGCCTCCCCGACATTCCACGGCCATCGCTGATACCAAATCCAGAGACAAAAGCATGAGCAAGCGCCTCAGACTCGCACTTTCTTCATATCCTGAAGAGTTCTTCTCATGGTTTGTAGATCGGGCCTGCCATACCTACGTCCCCAAACCTAAGCTGAGTTTGTGTTTTCAGACTTCTGTCCTCAAAGTCTTGGGCCCCACACCCACCAGGCTGGGCCCCTGGAGCCACACATTAGGACTGTGCCTACCAATCCATCGGAATTCTGCCCATTCCAGGGTCCAAAATCGTACAAATTAGGAGAAACCTCCAAAGTCCCTGAGGCCATCCCAATAGTGTAGGTCGCCCGGAAGAAACAAGGGCGGTCTGACAACAGCTGATAATCGACCTCCACTCATACCATAGATGGATGTCCCCAGAGAAGAAGATTGAACCAGACAGGACCCTAGGCCATAATAGGATCCATTGCTATGGGTTACAGGCATGTGTCCTCAAAAGCCTGATTCCAATAAGAGCATAGGGGCTTTCCTGAGGCACCCATCAGAACTCATCTCGTCTCCACTAGGAAACCTGTGCATGGGAGCCATGTCCAAAGCTTAGGAGAGTACTTCAGGGTCCCGGTGCCACCGCCCCATTCCAAGGCCCTCATGGACACAAAAACACATTAGGACCCATCCTCAGGAAAGTCCATTTCAACTCAGCCACCCCGGTTGCTCCGGCAGAGCCATCAGATCTAAACTGTCTTGTTGCTAGGAGACAATTGGAATGCGAGGCGGGCTTCCCAGGCATCCATCCGTGAACGGTGCTCTGGAGTCATTCCATATGGGATGTCCTGGAGCTGTCCAACAGGTCTCAATTGTCCCGCAGAAGGAATCCATGAAGGGGGCATCCCACAACTCCCAACGTGGGAAAACCTCAATGGCCTCGAGATTCCGCTCCCTTCATGAAGCGGCCGTCATGCTCAGAAACTCCAACCTGAGCCAACGTCTGATCCTCGCCCTGACTTCAGATGCATGAGATATTGGTTCAGATCTGCATGGGGTACCTGCCGTGCCCTCGCCCTGAAACCCAAGTCAAGCTTGTCTTCTCAGAAGTCCGTCCTCACACTCCTGGCCACCAAGCCCTCAAGTTTGGCAATTCCGGACCCACAATGCAGCACTCTGCCTGCCCTCTAGAAAAAAAATTATTGCCTCATGAGCTGCCCAGGCACCTTAAATGAGGGTAAAACTACACAGCACTCGACTTTACCCAAATTATATAGTCTAACCTGGGCACTAATGCACTGTCGAACACAACCTGAGCCCGGACCTCCTGACCAACACCCAGAAAGCTGACCGCACACTGAACACATAAAACCCGCCATGGCCTTAGGTCATCATCTCTTCCCTACCTCAGTTTTCAGGCTTCAGAACCGAGACCTTATCTCCAATCACTGCCCATGGGTGAGTGTGATGCAGAAATCAGAACTCTCCTTACCCATGGCAAGAACCCTTGTGGTTGGCACGTTGTCCAACATTCAGTGTAGGAGAAACCAGCATTCACCCTGAGGCCCCGCCCATTCTTGAGTGCGACGAGGGCATACACACGCATTGTGACCCTCAGCATGAGTCCTGTCCTCTAGTAAGTCCTCTCAGTGGCTGGACCATTAGATGTCATAATGGGCTTGACATGTCCCTAGACCCCAATTTTTAACCAGATTTCTGATTGTCCAGTCGCCCCTCCCCAGGGCTCTACTCTGGAATCCATCATTTGGTGGGACACCTGAGGTTAAAAAAGAAAAAAACAACAACAAGAACAACAACAACAAAAAAAAACGGACTTCTTCCAGCCCACAGAATGAACGCAAACTCTTTGGACGTGGCCAAACCACCAGAGAGTAAGACTCGTCCATTTCCCATGAAGTCACCCAGAAATTCCACGACCATGAGTGACACGATATCCAGGACAAAAACTTGAGCAGAGCCTCACACTCGCCCTTCTTTCAAATCCCGAAGAGTTCTCCTCATGGTCTGTAGATCAGTCCTGCCATACCTATGACCCGAAACATAAGCCGAGTTTGTGTTTTCAGACAACTGTCCAAACAGCCCTGGCCTACACAACCTACAGGCTCAGGCCCCTGGAGCCAAACCTGAGGACTGTACTTGCCCTCTCCAAGGGAATTGTGTGTGCCCATTCCAATGGCCACAACCCTTCTCATAGGATAAACCTCCAAAGTCCCTAATCCATCTCAATAGTGGTGGCTTCCCAGGAAAAATAGGGGCAATCTGAGCCCAACTGAGCACCTACCTGCACTCAGACCCATAGACAGATGTCCCCAGAGGTAAAAAGGAAAGAACAGCCCCCTAGGCACTAATCAGATCCATTGCTTTGGTTTCCAGGCATCTTTCCACAGAGGCCTTGATTTCAAAATCAGCATATAGCTGTTTCTTGACTCACCCATCAGAAAACATCTCATCTACACATGGGAAACTTGCACGTTGGAACTGTGTCAAAGCCTTTGTTTAGGAGAACCCTTTTGGGCCCCAGTGCCACCGCTTCATTCCTAGGTCTCCATAGACACAAAAGCACGTTAGGACCCATCCCCAGGGGTGTCCATTTCAACTCAGCGTCCTCGGTTGCTCCCCACAGATCCAGGAGATCTAACCTGTCGTGTTGCTAGGAGACAATTGGAATGCGAGGTGGGCTACCCAGCCATCCATCCTTAGAACCCTGCTCAGAATCATCGCCTGGAGCCAAACAACAGGTCTCAATTGTCCCGCAGAAGACTCTCTGCAGTTTGGAGCTTCTTACAACTCCCATCGTGGGAAAACACCCATGGCCTCGTGATGCCCCCCCCCATTCCTGAAGGGGCCCTCAGGGACAGAAACTCCAACCTGAGAGATCGTCTGATCCTCGCCCTGACTTCAGATGCACGAGATCTCGATTCAGGTCTGTAGATTGTGCCTGCCATGGCCTCACCCAGAAACCTAAGCCTAGCTTGTGTTCTCAGACTTTTGTCGTCAGACTACTGGCCCACAAGCCCTCCAGTTTGGCAATCCAGAACTACAATGCAGCACTCTGCCGGCCCTCCAGAAGAAAAACATTGTCCTCTGGGGCTACCCAGTAACCCCAAATGAGGATCAACCTGCACCGACCATGGCTGTACCCCAAATACATAGGCTGACCAGGGAACTAATGCCCTTTCTGACACAGCCTGAGCCTGGACCCCCTGGACCCTCCCAGACAGCTGGCCGCACACTGAGCACATTGAGCCGCCATGGCCTTAGGTCGTCATCTCTTCCGAACCTCGGTTTTCAGGTTTCAGAACCTAGACCTTATCTCCAATCACTGCCCAGGGTTGAAGGTGATGCAAAAATCAGAACTCCTTCCGCATGGCAAGAAACCTTGTGGTTGGCATGTTGTCCAACGTTCAGTGTCGTTGAAACCATTGTGGCCCATGAGGCCCCGCCCATGCTCGCGGGCCACATTGGTCACAAACACACATTGTGACGCTCAGGCTGAGCCTAGTGCTCAAGTAAGGCCGCTCAGTGGCTGGATGAAGAGATAGCATATTGGGCTTGCCATGCCCCTAGGCCCCAATTTTTAACCATAGTTCGGGTTGATTCTTCAGTCTTCCCCACGGCTTTGCTTTGGAATTCCTCTTTTGGTGGGACACCTGAGGTAACAAAACTGAAATGAGTCCTCCCATCCCACAGATTGACGAAAAGCAATTGGGAATTGGGCCAAATCCTCAGAGAGGAAGATTCGTCCATGGCCCATGAGGCCTCCCCGACATTCCCCGGCCATCGCTGATACAAAATCCAGAGACAAAAGCCTGAGCAAGCGCCTCAGACTAGCACTTTCTTCATATCCTGAAGAGTTCTTCTCATGGTTTGTAGATCGGGCCTGCCATACCTACGTCCCCAAATTTAAGCTGAGTTTGTGTTTTCAGACTTCTGTCCTCAAAGTCTTGGGCCAAACACCCTGCAGGCTGGGCCCCTGGAGCCACACATTAGGACTGTGCCTACCAATCCATGGGAATTCTGCCCATTCCATGGTCCAAAATCGTACAAATTAGGAGAAACCTCCAAAGTCCCTGAGGCCATCCCAATAGTGTAGGTCGCCCGGAACAAACAAGGGCTGTCTGACACCAGCTGATAATCGACCTCCACTCATACCATAGATGGATGTCCCCAGAGAAGAAGATTGAACCAGACAGGACCCTAGGCCATAATAGGATCCATTGCTTTGGGTTACAGGCATGTGTCCTCAAAAGCCTGATTCCAATACGAGCATAGGGGTTTTCCTGAGGCACCCATCAGTACTCATCTCGTCTCCACAAGGAAACCTGTGCATGGGAGCCATGTCCAAAGCTTAGGAGAGTACTTCAGGGTCCCGGTGCCACCGCCCCATTCCAAGGCCCTCATGGACACAAAAACACATTAGGACCCATCCTCAGGAAAGTCCATTTCAACTCAGCCACCCCGGTTGCTCCGGCAGAGCCATCAGATCTAAACTGTCTTGTTGCTAGGAGACAATTGGAATGCGAGGCGTGCTTCCCAGGCATCCATCTGCGAACGGTGCTCTGGAGTCATTCCATAATGGATGTCCTGGAGCTGTCCAACAGGTCTCAATTGTCCCGCAGAAGGAATCCTTGAAGGGGGCATCCCACAACTCCCAACGTGGGAAAACCTCAATGGCCTCGAGATTCGGCTCCCTTCATGAAGCGGCCGTCATGCTCAGAAACTCCAACCTGAGCCAACATCTGATCCTCGCCCTGACTTCAGATACATGAGATATTGGTTCAGATATGCAGGGGGTACCTGCCGTGCCCTCGCCCTGAAAGCCAAGTCTAGCTTGTCTTCTCAGACTTCCGTCCTCACACTCCTGGCCCCGAAGCCCTCAAGTTTGGCAATTCCGGACCCACAATGTAGCACTCTGCCTGCCCTCTAGAAAAAAAATTATTGCCTCATGAGCTGCCCAGGCACCTTAAATGAGGGTAAACCTACACAGCACTCGACTTTACCCAAATTATATAGTCTAACCTGGGCACTAATGCACTGTCGAACACAACCTGAGCCCGGACCTCCTGACCAACACCCAGAAAGCTGACCGCACACTGAATACATAAAACCCGCCATGGCCTTAGGTCATCATCTCTTCCCTACCTCAGTTTTCAGGCTTCAGAACCGAGACCTTATCTCCAATCACTGCCCATGGGTGAGTGTGATGCAGAAATCGGAACTCCTCCTTACCCATGGCAAGAACCCTTGTTTTTGGCACATTGTCCAACGTTCAGTGTAGGAGAAACCAGCATTCACCCTGAGGCCCCGCCCATTCTTGAGTGCGACGAGGGCATACACACGCATTGTGACCCTCAGCATGCGTCCTGTCCTCTAGTAAGTCCTCTCAGTGGCTGGACAATTAGATGTCATAATGGGCTTGACATGTCCCAAGGCCCCAATTTTTAACCAGATTTCTGATTATCCAGTCGCCCCTCCCCAGGGCTCTACTCTGCAATCCATCATTTGGTGGGACACCTGAGGTTAAAAAAGAAAAAAACAACAACAACAACAAGAAAAAAAAAAGGACTTCTTCCAGCCCACAGAATGAACGCAAACTCTTTGGACGTGGCCAAACCACCAGAGAGTAAGACTCGTCCATTTCCCATGAAGTACCCAGAAATTGAACGACCATGAGTGACACGATATCCAGGACAAAAACTTGAGCAGAGACTCACACTCGCCCTTCTTTCAAATCCCGAAGAGTTCTCCTCATGGTCTGTAGATCAGTCCTGCCATACCTATGACCCGAAACATAAGCCGAGTTTGTGTTTTCAGACAACTGTCCAAACAGCCCTGGCCTACACAACCTACAGGCTCAGGCCCCTGGAGCCAAACCTGAGGACTGTACTCGCTCTCTCCAAGGGAATTGTGTGTGCCCATTCCAATGGCCACAACACTTCTCATAGGATAAACCTCCAAAGACCCTGATCCTTCTCAATAGTGGTGGCTTCCCAGGAAAAACAGGGGCAATCTGAGCCCAACTGAGCACCTACCTGCACTCAGACCCATAGACAGATGTCCCCAGAGGTAAAAAAGAAAGAACAGGCCCCTAGGCACTATTCAGATCCATTGCTTTGGTTTCCAGGCATCTCTCCTCAGAGGCCTGGATTTCAAAAGCAGCATATAGCTGTTTCTTGACTCACCCATCAGAAAACATCTCATCTACACATGGGAAACTTGAACGTTGGAGCTGTGTCAAAGCCTTTGTTTAGGAGAACCCTTTTGGGCTCCAGTGCCACCGCTTCATTCCAAGGTCTCCATAGACACAAAAGCACGTTAGGACCCATCCCCAGGGGTGTCCATTTCAACTCAGCGTCCTCGGTTGCTCCCCACATCCAGGAGATCTAACCTGTCTTGTTGCTAGGAGACAATTGGAATGCGAGGTGGGCTACCCAGCCATCCATCCTTAGAACCCTGCTCAGAATCATTGGCCTGGAGCCAAACAACAGGTCTCAATTGTCCTGCAGAAGACTCTCTGCAGTTTGGAGCTTCTCACAACTCCCATCGTGGGAAAACACCCATGGTCTCGTGAAGCCCCCCCCCCATTCATGAAGGGGCCATCAGGGACAGAAACTCCAACCTGAGCGATCGTCTGATCCTCGCCCTGACTTCAGATGCACGAGATCTCGATTCAGGTCTGTAGATTGTGCCTGCCATGGCCTCACCCAGAAACCTAAGCCTAGCTTGTGTTCTCAGACTTTTGTCGTCAGACTACTGGCCCACAAGCCCTCCAGTTTGGCAATCCAGAACTACAATGCAGCACTCTGCCGGCCCTCCAGAAGAAAAACATTGTCCTCTGGGACTACCCAGTAAGACCAAATGAGGATCAACCTGCACCGACCATGGCTGTACCCCAAATACATACACTGACCAGGGCACTAATGCCCTTTCTGACACAGCCTGAGCCTGGACCCCCTGGAACCTCCCAGACAGCTGGCCGTACACTGAGCACATTGAGCCGCCATGGCCTTAGGTCGTCATCTCTTCCCAACCTCGGTTTTCAGGTTTCAGAACCTAGACCTTATCTCCAATCACTGCCCAGGTTTGAAGGTGATGCAGAAATCAGAACTCCTTCCCCATGGCAAGAAAACTTGTGGTTGGCATGTTGTCCAATGTTCAGTGTCGTTGAAACCAGTGTGGCCCATGAGGCCCCGCCCATGCTCGCGGTCCACATTGGTCACAAACACACATTGTGACGCTCAGGCTGAGCCTAGTCCTCAAGTAAGGCCGCTCAGTGGCTGGATGAAGAGATAGCATATCGGGCTTGCCATGCCCCTAGGCCCCAATTTTTAACCATAGTTCGGGTTGACCCTTCAGTCTTCCCCACGGCTTGGCTTTGGAATTCCTCTTTTGGTGGGACACCTGAGGTAACAAAACTGAAATGAGTCCTCCCATCCCACAGATTGACGAAAAGCAATTGGGAATCGGGCCAAATCCTCAGAGAGGAAGATTCATCCATGGCCCATGAGGCCTCCCCGACATTCCACGGCCATCGATGATACAAAATCCAGAGACAAAAGCCTGAGCAAGCGCCTCAGACTCGCACTTTCTTCATATCCTGAAGAGTTCTTCTCATGGTTTGTAGATCGGGCCTGCCATACCTACGTCCCCAAATCTAAGCTGAGTTTGTGTTTTCAGACTTCTGTCCTCAACGTCTTGGGCCAACCACCCTGCAGCCTGGGCCCCTGGAGCCACACATTAGGACTGTGCCTACCAATCCATGGGAATTCTGCCCATTCCATGGTCCAAAATCGTATAAATTAGGAGAAACCACCAAAGTCCCTGAGGCCATCCCAATAGTGTAGGTCGCCCGGAACAAACAAGGGCTGTCTGACACCAGCTGATAATCGACCTCCACTCATACCATAGATGGATGTCCCCAGAGAAGAAGATTGAACCAGACAGGACCCTAGGCCATAATAGGATCCATTGCTTTGGGTTACAGGCATGTGTCCTCAAAAGCCTGATTCCAATACGAGCATAGGGGTTTTCCTGAGGCACCCATCAGAACTCATCTCGTCTCCACAAGGAAACCTGTGCATGGGAGCCATGTCCAAAGCTTAGGAGAGTACTTCAGGGTCCCGGTGCCACCGCCCCATTCCAAGGCCCTCATGGACACAAAAACACATTAGGACCCATCCTCAGGAAAGTCCATTTCAACTCAGCCACCCCGGTTGCTCCGGCAGAGCCATCAGATCTAAACTGTCTTGTTGCTAGGAGACAATTGGAATGCGAGGCGGGCTTCCCAGGCATCCATCCGCGAACGGTGCTCTGGAGTCATTCCATATGGGATGTCCTGGAGCTGTCCAACAGGTCTCAATTGTCCCGCAGAAGGAATCCTTGAAGGGGGCATCCCACAACTCCCAACGTGGGAAAACCTCAATGGCCTCGAGATTCCGCTCCCTTCATTAAGCGGCCATCATGCTCAGAAACTCCAACCTGAGCCAACGTCTGATCCTCGCCCTGACTTCAGATGCATGAGATATTGGATCAGATCTGCAGGGGGTACCTGCCATGCCCTCGCCTTGAAACCCAAGTCTAGCTTGTCTTCTCAGACTTCCGTCCTCACACTCCTGGCCCCGAATCCCTCAAGTTTGGCAATTCCGGACCCACAATGCAGCACTCTGCCTGCCCTCTAGAAAATAAATTATTGCCTCATGAGCTGCCCAGGCACCTTAAATGAGGGTAAACCTACACAGCACTCGACTTTACCCAAATTATATAGTGTAACCTGGGCACTAATGCACTGTCGAACAAACCTGAGCCCGGACCTCCTAACCAACACCCAGAAAGCTGACCGCACACTGAGCACATAAAACCCGCCATGGCCTTAGGTCATCATCTTTTCCCTACCTCAGTTTTCAGGCTTCAGAACCGAGACCTTATCTCCAATCAATGCCCAGGGGTGAGTTTGATGCAGAAATCAGAACTCCTCCTTACCCATGGCAAGAATCCTTGTGGTTGGCACGTTCAGTGTAGGAGAAACCAGCATTCACCCTGAGGCCCCGCCCATTCTTGAGTGCGATGAGGGCATACACACGCATTGTGACCCTCAGCATGAGTCCTGTCCTCTAGTAAGTCCTCTCAGTGGCTGGACCATTAGATGTCATAATGGGCTTGACATGTCCCTAGGCCCCAATTTTTAACCAGATTTCTGATTGTCCAGTCGCCCCTCCCCAGGGCTCTACTCTGGAATCCATCATTTGGTGGGACACCTGAGGTTAAAAAAGAAAACAACAACAACAACAACAAAAAAAAAACGGACTTCTTCCAGCCCACAGAATGACCGCAAACTCTTTGGACGGGGCCAAACCACCAGAGAGTAAGACTCGTCCATTTCCCATGAAGTCACCCAGAAATTCAACGACCATGAGTGACACGATATCCAGGACAAAAACTTGAGCAGAGCCTCACACTCGCCCTTCTTTCAAATCCCGAAGAGTTCTCCTCATGGTCTGTAGATCAGTCCTGCCATACCTATGACCCGAAACATAAGCCGAGTTTGTGTTTTCAGTCAACTGTCCAAACAGCCCTGGCCTACACAACCTACAGGCTCAGGCCCCTGGAGCCAAACCTGAGGACTATACTTGCCCTCTCCAAGGGAATTGTATGTGCCCATTCCAATGGCCACAACCCTTCTCATAGGATAAACCTCCAAAGACCCTGATCCATCTCAATAGTGGTGGCTTCCCAGGAAAAACAGGGGCAATCTGAGCCCAACTGAGCACCTACCTGCACTCAGACCCAGAGACAGATGTCCCCAGAGGTAAAAAGGAAAGAAATGGCCCCTAGGCACTAATCAGATCCATTGCTTTGGTTTCCAGGCATCTCTCCTCAGAGGCCTGGATTTCAAAAGCAGCATATAGCTGTTTCTTGACTCACCCATCAGAAAACATCTCATCTACACATGGGAAACTTGCACGTTGGAGCTGTGTCAAAGCCTTTGTTTAGGAGAACCCTTTTGGGCTCCAGTGCCACCGCTTCAATCCAAGGTCTCCATAGACACAAAAGCACGTTAGGACCCATCCCCAGGTATGTCCATTTCAACTCAGCGTCCTCGGTTGCTCCCCACAGCTCCAGGAGATCTAACCTGTCTTGTTGCTAGGAGACAATTGGAATGCGAGGTGGGCTACCCAGCCATCCATCCTTAGAACCCTGCTCAGAATCATTGGCCTGGAGCCAAACAACAGGTCTCAATTGTCCTGCAGAAGACTCTCTGCAGTTTGGAGCTTCTCACAACTCCCATCGTGGGAAAACACCCATGGCCTCGAGAAGCCCCCCCCCCCCCATTCATGAAGGGGCCATCAGGGAGAGAAACTCCATCCTGAGCGATCGTCTGATCCTCGCCCTGACTTCAGATGCACGAGATCTCGATTCAGGTCTGTAGATTGTGCCTGCCATGGCCTCACCCAGAAACCTAAGCCTAGCTTGTGTTCTCAGACTTTTGTCGTCAGACAACTGGCCCACAAGCCCTCCAGTTTGGCAATCCAGAACTACAATGCAGCACTCTGCCGGCCCCCCAGAAGAAAAACATTGTCCTCTGGGGCTAACCAGTAACCCCAAAAGAGGATCAACCTGCACCGACCATGGCTGTACCCCAAATACATAGGCTGACCAGGGCACTAATGCCCTTTCTGACACAGCCTGAGCCTGGACCCCCTGGACCCTCCCAGACAGCTGGCCGCACACTGAGCACATCGAGCCGCCATGGCCTTAGGTCGTCATCTCTTCCCAACCTCGGTTTTCAGGTTTCAGAACCTAGACCTTATCTCCAATCACTGCCCAGGGTTGAAGGTGATGCAGAAATCAGAACTCCTTCCCCATGGCAAGAAACCTTGTGGTTGGCATGTTGTCCAAATTTCAGTGTCATTGAAACCAGTGTGGCCCATGAGGCCCCGCCCATGCTCGCGGGCCACATTGGTCACAAACACACATTGTGACGCTCAGGCTGAGCCTAGTCCTCAAGTAAGGCCGCTCAGTGGCTGGATGAAGAGATAGCATATTGGGCTTGCCATGCCCCTAGGCCCCAATTTTTAACCATAGTTCGGGTTGATTCTTCAGTCTTCCCCACGGCTTTGCTTTGGAATTCCTCTTTTGGTGGGACACCTGAGGTAACAAAACTGAAATGAGTCCTCCCATCCCACAGATTGACGAAAAGCAATTGGGAATCGGGCCAAATCCTCAGAGAGGAAGATTCGTCCATGGCCCATGAGGCCTCCCCGACATTCCCCGGCCATCGCTGATACAAAATCCAGAGACAAAAGCCTGAGCAAGCGCCTCAGACTAGCACTTTCTTCATATCCTGAAGAGTTCTTCTCATGGTTTGTAGATCGGGCCTGCCATACCTACGTCCCCAAATTTAAGCTGAGTTTGTGTTTAAAGACTTCTGTCCTCAAAGTCTTGGGCCAAACACCCTGCAGGCTGGGCCCCTGGAGCCACACATTAGGACTGTGCCTACCAATCCATGGGAATTCTGCCCATTCCATGGTCCAAAATCGTACAAATTAGGAGAAACCTCCAAAGTCCCTGAGGCCATCCCAATAGTGTAGGTCGCCCGGAACAAACAAGGGCTGTCTGACACCAGCTGATAATCGACCTCCACTCATACCATAGATGGATGTCCCCAGAGAAGAAGATTGAACCAGACAGGACCCTAGGCCATAATAGGATCCATTGCTTTGGGTTACAGGCATGTGTCCTCAAAAGCCTGATTCCAATACGAGCATAGGGGTTTTCCTGAGGCACCCATCAGTACTCATCTCGTCTCCACAAGGAAACCTGTGCATGGGAGCCATGTCCAAAGCTTAGGAGAGTACTTCAGGTTCCCGGTGCCACCGCCCCATTCCAAGGCCCTCATGGACACAAAAACACATTAGGACCCATCCTCAGGAAAGTCCATTTCAACTCAGCCACCCCGGTTGCTCCGGCAGAGCCATCAGATCTAAACTGTCTTGTTGCTAGGAGACAATTGGAATGCGAGGCGTGCTTCCCAGGCATCCATCTGCGAACGGTGCTCTGGAGTCATTCCATAATGGATGTCCTGGAGCTGTCCAACAGGTCTCAATTGTCCCGCAGAAGGAATCCTTGAAGGGGGCATCCCACAACTCCCAACGTGGGAAAACCTCAATGGCCTCGAGATTCGGCTCCCTTCATGAAGCGGCCGTCATGCTCAGAAACTCCAACCTGAGCCAACATCTGATCCTCGCCCTGACTTCAGATACATGAGATATTGGTTCAGATCTGCAGGGGGTACCTGCCGTGCCCTCGCCCTGAAAGCCAAGTCTAGCTTGTCTTCTCAGACTTCCGTCCTCACACTCCTGGCCCCGAAGCCCTCAAGTTTGGCAATTCCGGACCCACAATGCAGCACTCTGCCTGCCCTCTAGAAAAAAAATTATTGCCTCATGAGCTGCCCAGGCACCTTAAATGAGGGTAAACCTACACAGCACTCGACTTTACCCAAATTATATAGTCTAACCTGGGCACTAATGCACTGTCGAACACAACCTGAGCCCGGACCTCCTGACCAACACCCAGAAAGCTGACCGCACACTGAATACATAAAACCCGCCATGGCCTTAGGTCATCATCTCTTCCCTACCTCAGTTTTCAGGCTTCAGAACCGAGACCTTATCTCCAATCACTGCCCATGGGTGAGTGTGATGCAGAAATCGGAACTCCTCCTTACCCATGGCAAGAACCCTTGTGGTTGGCACATTGTCCAACGTTCAGTGTAGGAGAAACCAGCATTCACCCTGAGGCCCCGCCCATTCTTGAGTGCGACGAGGGCATACACACGCATTGTGACCCTCAGCATGCGTCCTGTCCTCTAGTAAGTCCTCTCAGTGGCTGGACAATTAGATGTCATAATGGGCTTGACATGTCCCAAGGCCCCAATTTTTAACCAGATTTCTGATTATCCAGTCGCCCCTCCCCAGGGCTCTACTCTGGAATCCATCATTTGGTGGGACACCTGAGGTTAAAAAAGAAAAAAACAACAACAACAACAAGAAAAAAAAAAGGACTTCTTCCAGCCCACAGAATGAACGCAAACTCTTTGGACGTGGCCAAACCACCAGAGAGTAAGACTCGTCCATTTCCCATGAAGTACCCAGAAATTGAACGACCATGAGTGACACGATATCCAGGACAAAAACTTGAGCAGAGACTCACACTCGCCCTTCTTTCAAATCCCGAAGAGTTCTCCTCATGGTCTGTAGATCAGTCCTGCCATACCTATGACCCGAAACATAAGCCGAGTTTGTGTTTTCAGACAACTGTCCAAACAGCCCTGGCCTACACAACCTACAGGCTCAGGCCCCTGGAGCCAAACCTGAGGACTGTACTTGCCCTCTCCAAGGGAATTGTGTGTGCCCATTCCAATGGCCACAACACTTATCATAGGATAAACCTCCAAAGACCCTGATCCTTCTCAATAGTGGTGGCTTCCCAGGAAAAACAGGGGCAATCTGAGCCCAACTGAGCACCTACCTGCACTCAGACCCATAGACAGATGTCCCCAGAGGTAAAAAAGAAAGAACAGGCCCCTAGGCACTAATCAGATCCATTGCTTTGGTTTCCAGGCATCTCTCCTCAGAGGCCTGGATTTCAAAAGCAGCATATAGCTGTTTCTTGACTCACCCATCAGAAAACATCTCATCTACACATGGGAAACTTGAACGTTGGAGCTGTGTCAAAGCCTTTGTTTAGGAGAACCCTTTTGGGCTCCAGTGCCACCGCTTCATTCCAAGGTCTCCATAGACACAAAAGCACGTTAGGACCCATCCCCAGGGGTGTCCATTTCAACTCAGCGTCCTCGGTTGCTCCCCACATCCAGGAGATCTAACCTGTCTTGTTGCTAGGAGACAATTGGAATGCGAGGTGGGCTACCCAGCCATCCATCCTTAGAACCCTGCTCAGAATCATTGGCCTGGAGCCAAACAACAGGTCTCAATTGTCCTGCAGAAGACTCTCTGCAGTTTGGAGCTTCTCACAACTCCCATCGTGGGAAAACACCCATGGTCTCGTGAAGCCCCCCCCCCATTCATGAAGGGGCCATCAGGGACAGAAACTCCAACCTGAGCGATCGTCTGATCCTCGCCCTGACTTCAGATGCACGAGATCTCGATTCAGGTCTGTAGATTGTGCCTGCCATGGCCTCACCCAGAAACCTAAGCCTAGCTTGTGTTCTCAGATTTTTGTCGTCAGACTACTGGCCCACAAGCCCTCCAGTTTGGCAATCCAGAACTACAATGCAGCACTCTGCCGGCCCCCCAGAAGAAAAACATTGTCCTCTGGGACTACCCAGTAAGACCAAATGAGGATCAACCTGCACCGACCATGGCTGTACCCCAAATACATACACTGACCAGGGCACTAATGCCCTTTCTGACACAGCCTGAGCCTGGACCCCCTGGAACCTCCCAGACAGCTGGCCGTACACTGAGCACATTGAGCCGCCATGGCCTTAGGTCGTCATCTCTTCCCAACCTCGGTTTTCAGGTTTCAGAACCTAGACCTTATCTCCAATCACTGCCCAGGTTTGAAGGTGATGCAGAAATCAGAACTCCTTCCCCATGGCAAGAAAACTTGTGGTTGGCATGTTGTCCAATGTTCAGTGTCGTTGAAACCAGTGTGGCCCATGAGGCCCCGCCCATGCTCGCGGTCCACATTGGTCACAAACACACATTGTGACGCTCAGGCTGAGCCTAGTCCTCAAGTAAGGCCGCTCAGTGGCTGGATGAAGAGATAGCATATCGGGCTTGCCATGCCCCTAGGCCCCAATTTTTAACCATAGTTCGGGTTGACCCTTCAGTCTTCCCCACGGCTTGGCTTTGGAATTCCTCTTTTGGTGGGACACCTGAGGTAACAAAACTGAAATGAGTCCTCCCATCCCACAGATTGACGAAAAGCAATTGGGAATCGGGCCAAATCCTCAGAGAGGAAGATTCGTCCATGGCCCATGAGGCCTCCCCGACATTCCACGGCCATCGATGATACAAAATCCAGAGACAAAAGCCTGAGCAAGCGCCTCAGACTCGCACTTTCTTCATATCCTGAAGAGTTCTTCTCATGGTTTGTAGATCGGGCCTGCCATACCTACGTCCCCAAATCTAAGCTGAGTTTGTGTTTTCAGACTTCTGTCCTCAACGTCTTGGGCCAACCACCCTGCAGCCTGGGCCCCTGGAGCCACACATTAGGACTGTGCCTACCAATCCATGGGAATTCTGCCCATTCAATGGTCCAAAATCGTACAAATTAGGAGAAACCACCAAAGTCCCTGAGGCCATCCCAATAGTGTAGGTCGCCCGGAACAAACAAGGGCTGTCTGACACCAGCTGATAATCGACCTCCACTCATACCATAGATGGATGTCCCCAGAGAAGAAGATTGAACCAGACAGGACCCTAGGCCATAATAGGATCCATTGCTTTGGGTTACAGGCATGTGTCCTCAAAAGCCTGATTCCAATACGAGCATAGGGGTTTTCCTGAGGCACCCATCAGAACTCATCTCGTCTCCACAAGGAAACCTGTGCATGGGAGCCATGTCCAAAGCTTAGGAGAGTACTTCAGGGTCCCGGTGCCACCGCCCCATTCCAAGGCCCTCATGGACACAAAAACACATTAGGACCCATCCTCAGGAAAGTCCATTTCAACTCAGCCACCCCGGTTGCTCCGGCAGAGCCATCAGATCTAAACTGTCTTGTTGCTAGGAGACAATTGGAATGCGAGGCGGGCTTCCCAGGCATCCATCCGCGAACGGTGCTCTGGAGTCATTCCATATGGGATGTCCTGGAGCTGTCCAACAGGTCTCAATTGTCCCGCAGAAGGAATCCATGAAGGGGGCATCCCACAACTCCCAACGTGGGAAAACCTCAATGGCCTCGAGATTCCGCTCCCTTCATGAAGCGGCCGTCATGCTCAGAAACTCCAACCTGAGCCAACGTCTGATCCTCGCCCTGACTTCAGATGCATGAGATATTGGATCAGATCTGCAGGGGGTACCTGCCATGCCCTCGCCTTGAAACCCAAGTCTAGCTTGTCTTCTCAGACTTCCGTCCTCACACTCCTGGCCCCGAATCCCTCAAGTTTGGCAATTCCGGACCCACAATGCAGCACTCTGCCTGCCCTCTAGAAAATAAATTATTGCCTCATGAGCTGCCCAGGCACCTTAAATGAGGGTAAACCTACACAGCACTCGACTTTACCCAAATTATATAGTGTAACCTGGGCACTAATGCACTGTCGAACAAACCTGAGCCCGGACCTCCTAACCAACACCCAGAAAGCTGACCGCACACTGAGCACATAAAACCCGCCATGGCCTTAGGTCATCATCTTTTCCCTACCTCAGTTTTCAGGCTTCAGAACCGAGACCTTATCTCCAATCAATGCCCAGGGGTGAGTTTGATGCAGAAATCAGAACTCCTCCTTACCCATGGCAAGAATCCTTGTGGTTGGCACGTTCAGTGTAGGAGAAACCAGCATTCACCCTGAGGCCCCGCCCATTCTTGAGTGCGATGAGGGCATACACACGCATTGTGACCCTCAGCATGAGTCCTGTCCTCTAGTAAGTCCTCTCAGTGGCTGGACCATTAGATGTCATAATGGGCTTGACATGTCCCTAGGCCCCAATTTTTAACCAGATTTCTGATTGTCCAGTCGCCCCTCCCCAGGGCTCTACTCTGGAATCCATCATTTGGTGGGACACCTGAGGTTAAAAAAGAAAACAACAACAACAACAACAAAAAAAAAACGGACTTCTTCCAGCCCACAGAATGACCGCAAACTCTTTGGACGGGGCCAAACCACCAGAGAGTAAGACTCGTCCATTTCCCATGAAGTCACCCAGAAATTCAACGACCATGAGTGACACGATATCCAGGACAAAAACTTGAGCAGAGCCTCACACTCGCCCTTCTTTCAAATCCCGAAGAGTTCTCCTCATGGTCTGTAGATCAGTCCTGCCATACCTATGACCCGAAACATAAGCCGAGTTTGTGTTTTCAGTCAACTGTCCAAACAGCCCTGGCCTACACAACCTACAGGCTCAGGCCCCTGGAGCCAAACCTGAGGACTATACTTGCCCTCTCCAAGGGAATTGTATGTGCCCATTCCAATGGCCACAACCCTTCTCATAGGATAAACCTCCAAAGACCCTGATCCATCTCAATAGTGGTGGCTTCCCAGGAAAAACAGGGGCAATCTGAGCCCAACTGAGCACCTACCTGCACTCAGACCCAGAGACAGATGTCCCCAGAGGTAAAAAGGAAAGAAATGGCCCCTAGGCACTAATCAGATCCATTGCTTTGGTTTCCAGGCATCTCTCCTCAGAGGCCTGGATTTCAAAAGCAGCATATAGCTGTTTCTTGACTCACCCATCAGAAAACATCTCATCTACACATGGGAAACTTGCACGTTGGAGCTGTGTCAAAGCCTTTGTTTAGGAGAACCCTTTTGGGCTCCAGTGCCACCGCTTCAATCCAAGGTCTCCATAGACACAAAAGCACGTTAGGACCCATCCCCAGGTGTGTCCATTTCAACCTAGCGTCCTCGGTTGCTCCCCACAGCTCCAGGAGATCTAACCTGTCTTGTTGCTAGGAGACAATTGGAATGCGAGGTGGGCTACCCAGCCATCCATCCTTAGAACCCTGCTCAGAATCATTGGCCTGGAGCCAAACAACAGGTCTCAATTGTCCTGCAGAAGACTCTCTGCAGTTTGGAGCTTCTCACAACTCCCATCGTGGGAAAACACCCATGGCCTCGAGAAGCCCCCCCCCCATTCATGAAGGGGCCATCAGGGAGAGAAACTCCATCCTGAGCGATCGTCTGATCCTCGCCCTGACTTCAGATGCACGAGATCTCGATTCAGGTCTGTAGATTGTGCCTGCCATGGCCTCACCCAGAAACCTAAGCCTAGCTTGTGTTCTCAGACTTTTGTCGTCAGACAACTGGCCCACAAGCCCTCCAGTTTGGCAATCCAGAACTACAATGCAGCACTCTGCCGGCCCCCCAGAAGAAAAACATTGTCCTCTGGGGCTAACCAGTAACCCCAAAAGAGGATCAACCTGCACCGACCATGGCTGTACCCCAAATACATAGGCTGACCAGGGCACTAATGCCCTTTCTGACACAGCCTGAGCCTGGACCCCCTGGACCCTCCCAGACAGCTGGCCGCACACTGAGCACATCGAGCCGCCATGGCCTTAGGTCGTCATCTCTTCCCAACCTCGGTTTTCAGGTTTCAGAACCTAGACCTTATCTCCAATCACTGCCCAGGGTTGAAGGTGATGCAGAAATCAGAACTCCTTCCCCATGGCAAGAAACCTTGTGGTTGGCATGTTGTCCAAATTTCAGTGTCATTGAAACCAGTGTGGCCCATGAGGCCCCGCCCATGCTCGCGGGCCACATTGGTCACAAACACACATTGTGACGCTCAGGCTGAGCCTAGTCCTCAAGTAAGGCCGCTCAGTGGCTGGATGAAGAGATAGCATATCGGGCTTGCCATGCCCCTAGGCCCCAATTTTTAACCATATTCGGGTTGACCCTTCAGTCTTCCCCACGGCTTGGCTTTGGAATTCCTCTTTTGGTGGGACACCTGAGGTAACAAAACTGAAATGAGTCCTCCCATCCCACAGATTGACGAAAGCAATTGGGAATCGGGCCAAATCCTCAGAGAGGAAGATTCGTCCATGGCCCATGAGGCCTCCCCGACATTCCACGGCCATCGCTGATACAAAATCCAGAGACAAAAGCCTGAGCAAGCGCCTCAGACTCGCACTTTCTTCATATCCTGAAGAGTTCTTCTCATGGTTTGTAGATCGGCCCTGCCATACCTACGTCCCCAATTCTAAGCTGAGTTTGTGTTTTCAGACTTCTGTCCTCAAAGTCTTGGGCCAACCACCCTGCAGGCTGGGCGCCTGGAGCAACACATTAGGACTGTGCCTACCAATCCATGGGAATTCTGCCCATTCCATGGTCCAAAATAGTACAAATTAGGAGAAACCTCCAAAGTCCCTGAGGCCATCCCAATAGTGTAGGTCGCCCGGAACAAACAAGGGCTGTCTGACACCAGCTGATAATCACCCTCCACTCATACCATAGATGGATGTCCCCAGAGAAGAAGATTGAACCAGACAGGACCCTAGGCCATAATAGGATCCATTGCTTTGGGTTACAGGCATGTGTCCTCAAAAGCCTGATTCCAATACGAGCATAGGAGTTTTCCTGAGGCACCCATCAGAACTCATCTCGTCTCCACAAGGAAACCTGTGCATGGGAGCCATGTCCAAAGCTTAGGAGAGTACTTCAGGGTCCCGGTGCCACCGCCCCATTCCAAGGCCCTCATGGACACAAAAACACATTAGGACCCATCCTCAGGAAAGTCCATTTCAACTCAGCCACCCCGGTTGCTCCGGCAGAGCCATCAGATCTAAACTGTCTTGTTGCTAGGAGACAATTGGAATGCGAGGCGGGCTTCCCAGGCATCCATCCGCGAACGGTGCTCTGGAGTCATTCCATATGGGATGTCCTGGAGCTGTCCAACAGGTCTCAATTGTCCCGCAGAAGGAATCCTTGAAGGGGGCATCCCACAACTCCCAACGTGGGAAAACCTCAATGGCCTCGAGATTCGGCTCCCTTCATGAAGCGGCCGTCATGCTCAGAAACTCCAACCTGAGCCAACGTCTGATCCTCGCCCTGACTTCAATGCTTGAGATATTGGTTCAGATCTGCAGGGGGTACCTGCCATGCCCTCGCCCTGAAACCCAAGTCTAGCTTGTTTTCTCAGACTTCCGTCCTCACACTCCTG
The DNA here is from genome assembly GCF_964662115.1 of Mustela nivalis. Taxonomy (NCBI): domain Eukaryota; kingdom Metazoa; phylum Chordata; class Mammalia; order Carnivora; family Mustelidae; genus Mustela; species Mustela nivalis. Next base: position 118,271 of record NW_028135560.1, on the reverse strand, counting down.
GCCCCGAAGCCCTCAAGTTTTGCAATTCCGGACCCACAATGCAGCACTCTGCCTGCCCTCTAGAAAAAAAATTATTGCCTCATGAGCTGCCCAGGCACCTTAAATGAGGGTAAACCTACACAGCACTCGACTTTACCCAAATTATATAGTGTAACCTGGGCACTAATGCACTGTCGAACAAACCTGAGCCCGGACCTCCTAACCAACACCCAGAATGCTGACCGCACACTGAGCACATAAAACCCGCCATGGCCTTAGGTCATCATCTCTTCCCTACCTCAGTTTTTAGGCTTCAGAACCGAGACCTTATCTCCAATCACTGCCCAGGGGTGAGTATGATGCAGAAATCAGAATTCCTCCTTACCCATGGCAAGAATCCTTGTGATTGGCACGTTCAGTGTAGGAGAAACCAGCATTCACCCTGAGGCCCCGCCCATTCTTGTGTGCGATTAGGGCATACACACGCATTGTGACCCTCAGCATGAGTCCTGTCCTCTAGTAAGTCCTCTCAGTGGCTGGACCATTAGATGTCATAATGGGCTTGACATGTCCCTAGGCCCCAATTTTTAACCAGATTTCTGATTGTCCAGTCGCCCCTCCCCAGGGCTCTACTCTGGAATCCATCATTTGGTGGGACACCTGAGGTTAAAAAAGAAAACAACAACAACAACAACAACAAAAAAAAAACGGACTTCTTCCAGCCCACAGAATGACCGCAAACTCTTTGGACGGGGCCAAACCACCAGAGAGTAAGACTCGTCCATTTCCCATGAAGTCACCCAGAAATTCAACGACCATGAGTGACACGATATCCAGGACAAAAACTTGAGCAGAGCCTCACACTCGCCCTTCTTTCAAATCCCGAAGAATTCTCCTCATTGTCTGTAGATCAGTCCTGCCATAACTATGACCCGAAACATAAGCCGAGTTTGTGTTTTCAGACAACTGTCCAAACAGCCCTGGCCAAACAACCTACAGGCTCGGGCCCCGTCAGCCAAACCTGAGGACTGTACTTGCCCTCTCCATGGGAATTGTGTGTGCCCATTCCAATGGCCACAACCCTTCTAATAGGATAAACCTCCAAAGTCCCTGCTCCATCTCAATAGTGGTGGCTTCCCAGGAAAAACAGGGGCAATCTGAGCCCAACTGAGCACCTACCTGCACTCAGACCCATAGACAGATGTCCCCAGAGGTAAAAAGGAAAGAAATGGCCCCTAGGCACTAATCAGATCCATTGCTTTGGTTTCCAGGCATCTCTCCTCAGAGGCCTGGATTTCAAAAGCAGCATATAGCTGTTTCTTGACTCACCCATCAGAAAACATCTCATCTACACATGGGAAATTTGCACGTTGGAGCTGTGTCAAAGCCTCTGTTTAGGAGAACCCTTTAGGGCCCCAGTGCCACCGCTTCATTCCAAGGTGTCCATAGATACAAAAGCACGTTAGGACCCATCCCCAGGGGTGTCCATTTCAACTCAGCGTTTTTGGTAGCTCCCCACAGATCCAGGAGATCTAACCTGTCTTGTTGCTAGGAGACAATTGGAATGCGAGGTGGGCTACCCAGCCATCCATCCTTAGAACCCTGCTCAGAATCATTGGCCTGGAGCCAAACAACAGGTCTCAATTGTCCTGCAGAAGACTCTCTGCAGTTTGCAGCTTCTCACAACTCCCATCGTGGGAAAACACTCATGGCCTCGTGATGCCCCCCCCCCATTCATGAAGGGGCCATCAGGGACAGAAACTCCAACCTGAGCAATCGTCTGATCCTCGCCCTGACTTCAGATGCACGAGATCTCGATTCAGGTCTGTAGATTGTGCCTGCCATGGCCTCACCCAGAAACCTAAGCCTAGCTTGTGTTCTCAGACTTTTGTCGTCAGACAACTGGCCCACAAGCCCTCCAGTTTGGCAATCCAGAGCTACAATGCAGCACTCTGCCGGCCCTCCAGAAGAAAAACATTGTCCTCTGGGGCTACCCAGTAACCCCAAATGAGGATCAACCTGCACCGACCTTGGCTGTACCCCAAATACATAGGCTGACCAGGGCACTAATGCCCTTTCTGACACAGCCTGAGCCTGGACCCCCTGGCTCCTCCCAGACAGCTGGCCGCACACTGAGCACATCCAGCCGCCATGGCCTTAAGTCATCATCTCTTCCCAACCTCGGTTTTCAGGTTTCAGAACCTAGACCTTATCTCCAATCAGTGCCCATGGTTGAAGGTGATGAAGAAATCAGAACTTCTTCCCCATGGCAAGAAACCTTGTGGTTGGCATGTTGTCCAACTTTCAGTGTAGATGAAACCAGTGTGGCCCATGAGGCCCCGCCCATGCTCGCGGGCCACATTGGTCACAAACACACATTGTGACCCTCAGGCTGAGCCCAGTCCTCAAGTAAGGCCACTCAGTGGCTGGATGAAGAGATAGCATATTGGGCTTGCCTTGCCCCTAGGCCCCAATTTTTAACTATAGTTCGGGTTGTCCCTTCAGTCTTCCCCACGGCTTGGCTTTGGAATTCCTCTTTTGGTGGGACACCTGAGGTAACAAACCTGAAATGAGTCCTCCCATCCCACAGTTTGACGAAAAGCAATTGGGAATCGGGCCAAATCCTCAGAGAGGAAGATTCGTCCATGGCCCATGAGGCCTCCCCGACATTACACGGCCATCGCTGATATAAAATCCAGAGACAAAAGCCTGAGCAAGCGCCTCAGACTCGCACTTTCTTCATATCCTGAAGAGTTCTTCTCATGGTTTGTCGATCGGGCCTGCCATACCTACGTCCCCAAACCTAAGCTGAGTTTGTGTTTTCAGACTTCTGTCCTCAAAATCTTGGGCCACACACGCTCCAGGCTGGGCGCCTGGAGCCACACATTAGGACTGTGCCTACCAATCCATGGGAATTCTGCCCATTCCATGGTCCAAAATAGTACAAATTAGGAGAAACCTCCAAAGTCCCTGAGGCCATCCCAATAGTGTAGGTCGCCCGGAACAAACAAGGGCTGTCTGACACCAGCTGATAATCACCCTCCACTCATACCATAGATGGATGTCCCCAGAGAAGAAGATTGAACCAGACAGGACCCTAGGCCATAATAGGATCCATTGCTTTGGGTTACAGGCATGTGTCCTCAAAAGCCTGATTCCAATACGAGCATAGGGGTTTTCCTGAGGCACCCATCAGAACTCATCTCGTCTCCACAAGGAAACCTGTGCATGGGAGCCATGTCCAAAGCTTAGGAGAGTACTTCAGGGTCCCGGTGCCACCGCCCCATTCCAAGGCCCTCATGGACACAAAATCACATTAGGACCCATCCTCAGGAAAGTCCATTTCAACTCAGCCACCCCGGTTGCTCCCGCAGAGCCATCAGATCTAAACTGTCTTGTTGTTAGGAGACAATTGGAATGCGAGGCGGGCTTCCCAGGCATCCATCCGCGAACGGTGCTCTGGAGTCATTCCATATGGGATGTCCTGGAGTTGTCCAACAGGTTTCAATTGTCCCGCAGAAGGAATCCTTGAAGGGGGCATCCCACAACTCCCAACGTGGGAAAACCTCAATGGCCCCGAGATTCCGCTCCCTTCATAAAGCGGCCGTCATGCACAGGAACTCCAACCTGAGCCAACGTCTGATCCTCGCCCTGACTTCAGAAGCATGAGATAGTGGTTCAGATCTGCAGGGGGTACCTGTCGTGCCCTCGCCCTGAAACCCATGTCTAGCTTGTCTTCTCACACTTCCGTCCTCAAACTCCTGGCCCCGAAGTCCTAAAATTTGGCAATTCCGGACCCACAATGCAGCACTCTGCCGGCCCTCTAGAAAAAAAAAATTATTGCCTCATGAGCTGCCCAGGCACCTTAAATGAGGATAAACCTACACAGCACTCGACCTTTCCAAATTATATAGTCTAACCTGGGCAATATGCACTGTCGAACACAACCTGAGCCCAGACCTCCTGACCAACACCCAGAAAGCTGACCGCACACTGAGCACATAAAACCCGCCATGGCCTTAGGTCATCATCTATTCCATACCTCAGTTTTTAGGCTTCAGAACCGAGACCTTATCTCCAATCACTGCCCAGGGGTGAATGTTATGCAGAAATCAGAAGTCCTCCTTACCCATGGCAAGAACCCTTGTGGTTGGCACGTTGTCCAATGTTCAGTGTAGGAGAAACCAGCATTCACCGGCCCCGCCCATTCTTGAGTGCGATGAGGGCATACACACGCATTTTGACCCTCAGCATGAGTCCTGTCCTCTAGTAAGTCCTATCAGTGGCTGGACCATTAGATGTCATAATGGGCTTGACATGTCCCTAGGCCCCAATTTTTAACCAGATTTCTGATTGTCCAGTCGCCCCTCCCCAGGGCTCTACTCTGGAATCCATCATTTGGTGGGACACCTGAGGTTAAAAAAGAAAACAACAACAACAACAAAAAAAAAAATCGGACTTCTTCCAGCCCACAGAATGACCGCAAACTCTTTGGACGGGGCCAAACCACCAGAGAGTAAGACTCGTCCATTTCCCATGAAGTCACCCAGAAATTCAACGACCATGAGTGACACGATATCCAGGACAAAAACTTGAGCAGAGCCTCACACTCGCCCTTCTTTCAAATCCCGAAGAATTCTCCTCATGGTCTGTAGATCAGTCCTGCCATAACTATGACCCGAAACATAAGCCGAGTTTGTGTTTTCAGACAACTGTCCAAACAGCCCTGGCCAAACAACCTACAGGCTCGGGCCCCGGGAGCCAAACCTGAGGACTGTACTTGCCCTCTCCATGGGAATTGTGTGTGCCCATTCCAATGGCCACAACCCTTCTAATAGGATAAACCTCCAAAGTCCCTGCTCCATCTCAATAGTGGTGGCTTCCCAGGAAAAACAGGGGCAATCTGAGCCCAACTGAGCACCAACATGCACTCAGACCCATAGACAGATGTCCCCAGAGGTAAAAAGGAAAGAAATGGCCCCTAGGCACTAATCAGATCCATTGCTTTGGTTTCCAGGCATCTCTCCTCAGAGGCCTGGATTTCAAAAGCAGCATATAGCTGTTTCAGGACTCACCCATCAGAAAACATCTCATCTACACATGGGAAATTTGCACGTTGGAGCTGTGTCAAAGCCTCTGTTTAGGAGAACCCTTTAGGGCCCCAGTGCCACCTCTTCATTCCAAGGTCTCCATAGATTCAAAAGCACGTTAGGACCCATCCCCAGGGGTGTCCATTTCAACTCAGCGTTTTCGGTAGCTCCCCACAGATCCAGGAGATCTAACCTGTCTTGTTGCTAGGAGACAATTGGAATGCGAGGTGGGCTACCCAGCCATCCATCCTTATAACCCTGCTCAGAATCATTGGCCTGGAGCCAAACAACAGGTCTCAATTTTCCTGCAGAAGACTCTCTGCAGTTTGCAGCTTCTCACAACTCCCATCGTGGGAAAACACTCATGGCCTCGTGATGCCCCCCCCCCCATTCATGAAGGGGCCATCAGGGACAGAAACTCCAACCTGAGCGCGTCTGATCCTCGCCCTGACTTCAGATGCACGAGATCTCGATTCAGGTCTGTAGATTGTGCCTGCCATGGCCTCACCCAGAAACCAAAGCCTAGCTTGTGTTCTCAGACATTTGTCGTCAGACTACTTGCCCACAAGTCCTCCAGTTTGGCAATCCAGAGCTACAATGCAGCACTCTGCCGGCCCTCCAGAAGAAAAACATTGTCCTCTGGGGCTACCCAGTAACCCCAAATGAGGATCAACCTGCACCGACCTTGGCTGTACCCCAAATACATAGGCTGACCAGGGCACTAATGCCCTTTCTGACACAGCCTGAGCCTGGAGCCCCTGGCTCCTCCCAGACAGCTGGCCGCACACTGAGCACATCCAGCCGCCATGGCCTTAAGTCATCATCTCTTCCCAACCTCGGTTTTCAGGTTTCAGAACCTAGACCTTATCTCCAATCAGTGCCCAAGGTTGAAGGTGATGCAGAAATCAGAACTCCTTCCCCATGGCAAGAAACCTTGTGGTTGGCATGTTGTCCAACGTTCAGTGTCGTTGAAACCAGTGTGGCCCATGAGGCCCCGCCCATGCTCGCGGGCCACATTGGTCACAAACACACATTGTGACCCTCAGGCTGAGCCCAGTCCTCAAGTAAGGCCACTCAGTGGCTGGATGAAGAGATAGCATATTGGGCTTGCCTTGCCCCTAGGCCCCAATTTTTAACTATAGTTCGGGTTGTCCCTTCAGTCTTCCCCACGGCTTGGCTTTGGAATTCCTCTTTTGGTGGGACACCTGAGGTAACAAACCTGAAATGAGTCCTCCCATCCCACAGTTTGACGAAAAGCAATTGGGAATCGGGCCAAATCCTCAGAGAGGAAGATTCGTCCATGGCCCATGAGGCCTCCCCGACATTCCACGGCCATCGCTGATACAAAATCCAGAGACAAAAGCCTGAGCAAGCGCCTCAGACTCGCACTTTCTTCATATCCTGAAGAGTTCTTCTCATGGTTTGTAGATCGGGCCTGCCATACCTACGTCCCCAAACCTAAGCTGAGTTTGTGTTTTCAGACTTCTGTCCTCAAAATCTTGGGCCACACACGCTCCAGGCTGGGCGCCTGGAGCCACACATTAGGACTGTGCCTACCAATCCATGGGAATTCTGCCCATTCCATGGTCCAAAATAGTACAAATTAGGAGAAACCTCCAAAGTCCCTGAGGCCATCCCAATAATGTAGGTCGCCCGGAACAAACAAGGGCTGTCTGACACCAGCTGATAATCACCCTCCACTCATACCATAGATGGATGTCCCCAGAGAAGAAGATTGAACCAGACAGGACCCTAGGCCATAATAGGATCCATTGCTTTGGGTTACAGGCATGTGTCCTCAAAAGCCTGATTCCAATACGAGCATAGGTGTTTTCCTGAGGCACCCATCAGAACTCATCTCTTCTCCACAAGGAAACCTGTGCATGGGAGCCATGTCCAAAGCTTAGGAGAGTACTTCAGGGTCCCGGTGCCACCGCCCCATTCCAAGGCCCTCATGGACACAAAATCACATTAGGACCCATCCTCAGGAAAGTCCATTCAACTCAGCCACCCCGGTTGCTCCCGCAGAGCCATCAGATCTAAACTGTCTTGTTGTTAGGAGACAATTGGAATGCGAGGCGGGCTTCCCAGGCATCCATCCGCGAACGGTGCTCTGGAGTCATTCCATATGGGATGTCCTGGAGTTGTCCAACAGGTTTCAATTGTCCCGCAGAAGGAATCCTTGAAGGGGGCATCCCACAACTCCCAACGTGGGAAAACCTCAATGGCCCCGAGATTCCGCTCCCTTCATAAAGCGGCCGTCATGCACAGGAACTCCAACCTGAGCCAACATCTGATCCTCGCCCTGACTTCAGAAGCATGAGATAGTGGTTCAGATCTGCAGGGGGTACCTGTCGTGCCCTCGCCCTGAAACCCATGTCTAGCTTGTCTTCTCACACTTCCGTCCTCAAACTCCTGGCCCCGAAGTCCTAAAATTTGGCAATTCCGGACCCACAATGCAGCACTCTGCCGGCCCTCTAGAAAAAAAAAATTATTGCCTCATGAGCTGCCCAGGCACCTTAAATGAGGATAAACCTACACAGCACTCGACCTTATCCAAATTATATAGTCTAACCTGGGCAATAATGCACTGTCGAACACAACCTGAGCCCAGACCTCCTGACCAACACCCAGAAAGCTGACCGCACACTGAGCACATAAAACCCGCCATGGCCTTAGGTCATCATCTATTCCCTACCTCAGTTTTTAGGCTTCAGAACCGAGACCTTATCTCCAATCACTGCCCAGGGGTGAATGTTATGCAGAAATCAGAAGTCCTCCTTACCCATGGCAAGAACCCTTGTGGTTGGCACGTTGTCCAACGTTCAGTGTAGGAGAAACCAGCATTCACCGGCCCCGCCCATTCTTGAGTGCGATGAGGGCATACACACGCATTGTGACCCTCAGCATGAGTCCTGTCCTCTAGTAAGTCCTCTCAGTGGCTGGACCATTAGAGGTCATAATGGGCTTGACATGTCCCTAGGCCCCAATTTTTAACCAGATTTCTGATTGTCCAGTCGCCCCTCCCCAGGGCTCTACTCTGGAATCCATCATTTGGTGGGACACCTGAGGTTAAAAAAGAAAACAACAACAAAAAAAAAAATCGGACTTCTTCCAGCCCACAGAATGACCGCAAACTCTTTGGACGGGGCCAAACCACCAGAGAGTAAGACTCGTCCATTTCCCATGAAGTCACCCAGAAATTCAACGACCATGAGTGACACGATATCCAGGACAAAAACTTGAGCAGAGCCTCACACTCGCCCTTCTTTCAAATCCCGAAGAATTCTCCTCATGGTCTGTAGATCAGTCCTGCCATAACTATGACCCGAAACATAAGCCGAGTTTGTGTTTTCAGACAACTGTCCAAACAGCCCTGGCCAATCAACCTACAGGCTCGGGCCCCGGGAGCCAAACCTGAGGACTGTACTTGCCCTCTCCAAGGGAATTGTGTGTGCCCATTCCAATGGCCACAACCCTTCTAATAGGATAAACCTCCAAAGTCCCTGCTCCATCTCAATAGTGGTGGCTTCCCAGGAAAAACAGGGGCAATCTGAGCCCAACTGAAAACCTACCTGCACTAAGACCCATAGACAGATGTCCCCAGAGGTAAAAAGGAAAGAAATGGCCCCTAGGCACTAATCAGATCCATTGCTTTGGTTTCCAGGCATCTCTCCTCAGAGGCCTGGATTTCAAAAGCAGCATATAGCTGTTTCTTGACTCACCCATCAGAAAACATCTCATCTACACATGGGAAATTTGCACGTTGGAGCTGTGTCAAAGCCTCTGTTTAGGAGAACCCTTTAGGGCCCCAGTGCCACCGCTTCATTCCAAGGTCTCCATAGATACAAAAGCACGTTAGGACCCATCCCCAGGGGTGTCCATTTCAACTCAGCGTTTTCGGTAGCTCCCCACAGATCCAGGAGATCTAACCTCTCTTGTTGCTAGGAGACAATTGGAATGCGAGGTGGGCTACGCAGCCATCCATCCTTAGAACCCTGCTCAGAATCATTGGCCTGGAGCCAAACAACAGGTCTCAATTGTCCTGCAGAAGACTCTCTGCAGTTTGCAGCTTCTCACAACTCCCATCGTGGGAAAACACTCATGGCCTCGTGATGCCCCCCCCCCCATTCATGAAGGGGCCATCAGGGACAGAAACTCCAACCTGAGCGATCTTCTGATCCTCGCCCTGACTTCAGATGCACGAGATCTCGATTCAGGTCTGTAGATTGTGCCTGCCATGGCCTCACCCAGAAACCTAAGCCTAGCTTGTGTTCTCAGACTTTTGTCGTCAGACTACTGGCCCACAAGCCCTCCAGTTTGGCAATCCAGAGCTACAATGCAGCACTCTGCCGGCCCTCCAGAAGAAAAACATTGTCCTCTGGGGCTACCCAGTAACCCCAAATGAGGATCAACCTGCACCGACCTTGGCTGTACCCCAAATACATAGGCTGACCAGGGCACTAATGCCCTTTCTGACACAGCCTGAGCCTGGACCCCCTGGCTCCTCCCAGACAGCTGGCCGCACACTGAGCACATCCAGCCGCCATGGCCTTAAGTCATCATCTCTTCCCAACCTCGGTTTTCAGGTTTCAGAACCTAGACCTTATCTCCAATCAGTGCCCAAGGTTGAAGGTGATGCAGAAATCAGAACTCCTTCCCCATGGCAAGAACCCTTGTGGTTGGCACGTTGTCCAATGTTCAGTGTAGGAGAAACCAGCATTCACCGGCCCCGCCCATTCTTGAGTGCGATGAGGGCATACACACGCATTGTGACCCTCAGCATGAGTCCTGTCCTCTAGTAAGTCCTCTCAGTGGCTGGACCTTTAGATGTCATAATGGGCTTGACATGTCACTAGGCCCCAATTTTTAACCAGATTTCTGACTGTCCATTCGCCCCTCCCCAGGTCTCTACTGTGGAATCCCTCATTTGGTGGGACACTTGAGGTTAAAAAAGAAAACAAAAAAAAAAAAAAAAAAAAAAAACGGACTTATTCCAACCCACAGAATGACCCCAATCTCTTTGGACGGGGCCAAACCACCAGAGAGTAAGACTCGTCCATTTCCCATAAAGTCACCCAGAAATTCCACGACCATGAGTGACACGATATCCAGAGACAAAAACTTGAGCTGAGCCTCACACTAGCCCTTCTTTCAAATTTCGAAGAGTTCTCCTCATGGTCTGTAGATCAGTCCTGCCATACCTATGACCTGAAACATAAGCCGAGTTTGTGTTTTCAGACAACTGTCCAAAAAGTGCTGGACTACACAACCTACAGGCTCAGGCCCCTAGAGCCAAACCTGAGGACTGTACTTGCCCTCTCCAAGGGAATTGTGTGTGCCCATTCCAATGGCCACAACCCTTCTAATACGATAAACCTCCAAAGTCCCTGATGCTTCTCAAAAGTGGTGGCTTCACAGGAAAAACAGGGGCAATCTGAGCCCAACTGAGCACCTACCTGCACTCAGACCCATAGACAGATGTCCCCAGAGGTAAAAAGGAAAGAAATGGCCCCTAGGCACTAATCAGATCCATTGCTTTGGTTTCCAGGCATCTCTCCTCAGAGGCCTGGATTTCAAAAGCAGCATATAGCTGTTTCTTAACTCACCCATCAGAAAACATCTCATCTACACATGGGAAACTTGCACGTTGGAGCTGTGTCAAAGCCTCTGTTTAGGAGAACACTTTAGGGCACCAGTGCCACCTCTTGATTCCAAGGTCTCCATAGACAAAAAAGCACATTAGGACCCATCCTTAGGGGTGTCCATTTCAACACAGCGTCCTCGGTTGCTCCCCACAGATCCAGGAGATCTAACCTCTCTTGTTGCTAGGAGACAATTGGAATGCGAGGTGGGCTACGCAGCCATCCATCCTTAGAACCCTGCTCAGAATCATTGGCCTGGAGCCAAGCAACGGTCTCAATTGACCTGCAGAAGACTCTCTGCAGTTTGGAGCTTCTCATAACTCCCATCTTGGGAAAACCCCCATGGCCTCGTGATGCCCCCCCCCATTCATGAAGGGGCCATCAAGGACAGAAACTCGAACCTGAGCGATCATCTGATCCTCGCCCTGACTTCAGATGTACGAGATCTCGATTCAGGTCTGTAGATTGTGCCTGCCATGGCCTCACCCAGAAACCTAAGCCTAGCTTGTGTTCTCAGACTTTTGTCGTCAGACTACTGGCCCACAAGCTTTCCAGTTTGGCAATCCAGAACTACAATGCAGCACTTGCCGGCCCTCCAGAAGAAAAACATTGTCCTCTGGGGCTACCCAGTATGCCCAAATGAGGATCAACCTACACCGACCTTGGCTGTACGCCAAATACATAGGCTGACTAATGCCCTTTCTGACACAGCCTGAGCCTGGACTCCCTGGCCCGTCCCAGACAGCTGGCCGAACACTGAGCACATCGAGCCTCCATGGCCTTTAGTCGTCATCTCTTCCCAACCTCGGTTTTCAGGTTTCAGAACCTAGACGTATTCTCCAATCATGCCCAAGGTTGAAGGTGATGCAGAAATCAGAACTCCTTCCCCATGGCAAGATCTTGTGGTTGGCATGTTAACCAACGTTCAGTGTCGTTGAAACCAGTGTGGCCCATGAGGCCCCGCCAATGCTCGCGGGACACATTGGTCACAAACACACATTGTGACCCTCAGGCTGAGCCCAGTCCTCAAGTAAGGCCACTCAGTGGCTGGATGAAGAGATAGCATATTGGGCTTGCCATGCCCCTCGGCCCCTATTTTTAACCATAGTTCGGGTTGTCCCTTCAGTCTTCCCCACGGCTTTGCTTTGGAATTCCTCTTTTGGTGGGACACCTGAGGTAACAAACCTGAAATGAGTCCTCCCATCCCACAGATTGACGAAAAGCAATTGGGAATCGGGCCAAATCCTCAGAGAGGAAGATTGGTCCATGGCCCATGAGGCCTCCCCGACATTCCACGGCCATCGCTGATACAAAATCCAGAGACAAAAGCCTGAGCAAGCGACTCAGACTCGCACTTTCTTCATATCCTGAAGAGTTCTTCTCATGGTTTGTAGATCGGGCCTGCCATACCTACGTCCCCAAACCTAAGCTGAGTTTATGTTTTCAGACTTCTGTCCTCAAAATCTTGGGCCACACACGCTCCAGGCTGGGCGCCTGGAGCCACACATTAGGACTGTGCCTACCAATCCATGGGAATTCTGCCCATTCCATGGTCCAAAATCGTACAAATTAGGAGAAACCTCCAAAGTCCCTGAGGCCATCCCAATAGTGTAGGTCGCCCGGAACAAACAAGGACTGTCTGACACCAGCTGATAATTGACATCCACTCATACCATAGATGGATGTCCCCAGAGAAGAAGATTGAACCAGACAGGACCCTAGGCCATAATAGGATCCATTGCTTTGGGTTACAGGCATGTGTCCTCAAAAGCCTGATTCCAATACGAGCATAGGGGTTTTCCTGAGGCACCCATCAGAACTCATCTCGTCTCCACAAGGAAACCTGTGCATGGGAGCCATGTCCAAAGCTTAGGAGAGTACTTCAGGGTCCCGGTGCCACCGCCCCATTACAAGGCCCTCATGGACACAAAAACACCTTAGGACCCATCCTCAGGAAAGTCCATTTCAACTCAGCCACCCCGGTTGCTCCCACAGAGCCATCAGATCTAAACTGTCTTGTTGTTAGGAGACAATTGGAATGCGAGGCGGGCTTCCCAGGCATCCATCCGCGAACGTTGCTCTGGAGTCATTCCATATGGGATGTCCTGGAGCTGTCCAACAGGTCTCAATTGTCCCACAGAAGGAATCCTTGAAGGGGGCATCCCACAACTCCCAACGTGGGAAAACCTCAATGGCCCCGAGATTCCGCTCCCTTCATAAAGCGGCCGTCATGCACAGGAACTCCAACCTGAGCCAACGTCTGATCCTCGCCCTGACTTCAGAAGCATGAGATAGTGGTTCAGATCTGCAGGGGGTACCTGTCGTGCCCTCGCCCTGAAACCCATGTCTAGCTTGTCTTCTCATACTTCCGTCCTCAAACTCCTGGCCCCGAAGTCCTAAAATTTGGCAATTCCGGACCCACAATGCAGCACTCTGCCGGCCCTCTAGAAAAAAAAAATTATTGCCCTCATGAGCTGCCCAGGCACCTTAAATGAGGATAAACCTACACAGCACTCGACCTTATCCAAATTATATAGTCTAACCTGGGCAATAATGCACTGTCGAACACAACCTGAGCCCAGACCTCCTGACCAACACCCAGAAAGCTGACCACACACTGAGCACATAAAATCCGCCATGGCCTTAGGTCATCATCTATTCCCTACCTCAGTTTTCAGGCTTCAGAACCGAGACCTTATCTCCAATCACTGCCCAGGGGTGAATGTTATGCAGAAATCAGAAGTCCTCCTTACCCATGGCAAGAACCCTTGTGGTTGGCACATTGTCCTACGTTCAGTGTAGGAGAAACCAGCATTCACTGGCCCCGCCCATTCTTGAGTGCGACGAGGGCATACACACGCATTGTGACCCTCAGCATGAGTCCTGTCCTCTAGTAAGTCCTCTCAGTGGCTGGACCTTTAGATGTCATAATGGGCTTGACATGTCACTAGGCCCCAATTTTTAACCAGATTTCTGACTGTCCATTCGCCCCTCCCCAGGTCTCTACTCTGGAATCCCTCATTTGGTGGGTACCTGAGGTTAAAAAAGAAAACAACAACAACAACAACAAAAAAAAAAACGGACTTCTTCCAGCCCACAGAATGACCCCAATCTCTTTGGACGGGGCCAAACCACCAGAGATTAAGACTCGTCCATTTCCCATAAAGTCACCCAGAAATTCCACGACCATGAGTGACACGATATCCAGAGACAAAAACTTGAGCAGAGCCTCACACTAGCCCTTCTTTCAAATCCCGAAGAGTTCTCCTCATGGTCTGTAGATCAGTCCTGCCATACCTATGACCTGAAACATAAGCCGAGTTTGTGTTTTCAGACAACTGTCCAAAAAGGGCTGGACTACACAACCTACAGGCTCAGGCCCCTGGAGCCAAACCTGAGGACTGTACTTGCCCTCTCCATGGGAATTGTGTGTGCCCATTCCAATGGCCACAACCCTTCTAATAGGATAAACCTCCAAAGTCCCTGATCCTTCTCAAAAGTGGTGGCTTCCCAGGAAAAACAGGGGCAATCTGAGCCCAACTGAGCACCTACCTGCACTCAGACCCATAGACAGATGTCCCCAGAGGTAAAAAGGAAAGAAATGGCCCCTAGGCACTAATCAGATCCATTGCTTTGGTTTCCAGGCATCTCTCCTCAGAGGCCTGGATTTCAAAAGCAGCATATAGCTGTTTCTTGACTCACCCATCAGAAAACATCTCATCTACACATGGGAAACTTGCACGTTGGAGCTGTGTCAAAGCCTCTGTTTAGGAGAACACTTTAGGGCACCAGTGCCACCTCTTCATTCCAAGGTCTCCATAGACAAAAAAGCACATTAGGACCCATCCTTAGGGGTGTCCATTTCAACACAGCGTCCTCGGTTGCTCCCCACAGATCCAGGAGATCTAACCTCTCTTGTTGCTAGGAGACAATTGGAATGCGAGGTGGGCTACGCAGCCATCCATCCTTAGAACCCTGCTCAGAATCATTGGCCTGGAGCCAAGCAACGGTCTCAATTGACCTGCAGAAGACTCTCTGCAGTTTGGAGCTTCTCATAACTCCCATCTTGGGAAAACCCCCATGGCCTCGTGATGCCCCCCCCCATTCATGAAGGGGCCATCAAGGACAGAAACTCGAACCTGAGCGATCATCTGATCCTCGCCCTGACTTCAGATGTACGAGATCTCGATTCAGGTCTGGAGATTGTGCCTGCCATGGCCTCACCCAGAAACCTAAGCCTAGCTTGTGTTCTCATACATTTGTCGTCAGACTACTGGCCCACAAGCTTTCCAGTTTGGCAATCCAGAACTACAATGCAGCACTTGCCGGCCCTCCAGAAGAAAAACATTGTCCTCTGGGGCTACCCAGTAACCCCAAATGAGGATCAACCTACACCGACCTTGGCTGTACGCCAAATACATAGGCTGACTAGGGCACTAATGCCCTTTCTGACACAGCCTGAGCCTGGACTCCCTGGCCCGTCCCAGACAGCTGGCCCCACACTGAGCACATCGAGCCTCCATGGCCTTTAGTCGTCATCTCTTCCCAACCTCGGTTTTCAGGTTTCAGAACCTAGACCTATTCTCCAATCATGCCCAAGGTTGAAGGTGATGCACAAATCAGAACTCCTTCCCCATGGCAAGAAACCTTGTGGTTGGCATGTTGTCCAACGTTCAGTGTCGTTGAAACCAGGGTGGCCCATGAGGCCCCGCCCATGCTCGCGGGCCACATTGGTCACAAACACACATTGTGACCCTCAGGCTGAGCCCAGTCCTCAAGTAAGGCCACTCAGTGGCTGGATGAAGAGATAGCATATTGGGCTTGCCTTGCCCCTAGGCCCCAATTTTTAACTATAGTTCGGGTTGTCCCATCAGTCTTCCCCACGGCTTGGCTTTGGAATTCCTCTTTTAGTGGGACACCTGAGGTAACAAACCTGAAATGAGTCCTCCCATCCCACAGTTTGACGAAAAGCAATTGGGAATCGGGCCAAATCCTCAGAGAGGAAGATTCGTCCATGGCCCATGAGGCCTCCCCGACATTACACGGCCATCGCTGATACAAAATCCAGAGACAAAAGCCTGAGCAAGCGCCTCAGACTCGCACTTTCTTCATATCCTGAAGAGTTCTTCTCATGGTTTGTCGATCGGGCCTGCCATACCTACGTCCCCAAACCTAAGCTGAGTTTGTGTTTTCAGACTTCTGTCCTCAAAATCTTGGGCCACACACGCTCCAGGCTGGGCGCCTGGAGCCACACATTAGGACTGTGCCTACCAATCCATGGGAATTCTGCCCATTCCATGGTCCAAAATAGTACAAATTAGGAGAAAGCTCCAAAGTCCCTGAGGCCATCCCAATAGTGTAGGTCGCCCGGAACAAACAAGGGCTGTCTGAAACCAGCTGATAATCACCCTCCACTCAAACCACAGATGGATGTCCCCAGAGAAGAAGATTGAACCAGACAGGACCCTAGGCCATAATAGGATCCATTGCTTTGGGTTACAGGCATGTGTCCTCAAAAGCCTGATTCCAATACGAGCATAGGGGTTTTCCTGAGGCACCCATCAGTACTCATCTCGTCTCCACAAGGAAACCTGTGCATGGGAGCCATGTCCAAAGCTTAGGAGAGTACTTCAGGGTCCCGGTGCCACCGCCCCATTCCAAGGCCCTCATGGACACAAAATCACATTAGGACCCATCCTCAGGAAAGTCCATTTCAACTCAGCCACCCCGGTTGCTCCCGCAGAGCCTTCAGATCTAAACTGTCTTGTTGTTAGGAGACAATTGGAATGCGAGGCTGGCTTCCCAGGCATCCATCCGCGAACGGTGCTCTGGAGTCATTCCATATGGGATGTCCTGGAGTTGTCCAACAGGTTTGAATTGTCCCGCAGAAGGAATCCTTGAAGGGGGCATCCCACAACTCCCAACGTGGGAAAACCTCAATGGCCCCGAGATTCCGCTCCCTTCATAAAGCGGCCGTCATGCACAGGAACTCCAACCTGAGCCAACGTCTGATCCTCGCCCTGACTTCAGAAGCATGAGATAGTGGTTCAGATCTGCAGGGGGTACCTGTCGTGCCCTCGCCCTGAAACCCATGTCTAGCTTGTCTTCTCACACTTCCGTCCTCAAACTCCTGGCCCCGAAGTCCTAAAATTTGGCAATTCCGGACCCACAATGCAGCACTCTGCCGGCCCTCTAGAAAAAAAAAATTATTGCCTCATGAGCTGCCCAGGCACCTTAAATTAGGATAAACCTACTCAGCACTCGACCTTATCCAAATTATATAGTCTAACCTGGGCAATAATGCACTGTCGAACACAACCTGAGCCCAGACCTCCTGACCAACACCCCGAAAGCTGACCGCACACTGAGCACATAAAACCCGCCATGGCCTTAGGTCATCATCTATTCCCTACCTCAGTTTTCAGGCTTCAGAACCGAGACCTTATCTCCAATCACTGCCCAGGGGTGAATGTTATGCAGAAATCAGAAGTCCTCCTTACCCATGGCAAGAACCCTTGTGGTTGGCACGTTGTCCAACGTTCAGTGTAGGAGAAACCAGCATTCACCCTGGGGCCCCGCCCATTCTTGAGTTCGACGAGGGCATACACACGCATTGTGACGCTCTGCATGAGTCCTGTCCTCTAGTAAGTCCTCTCAGTGGCTGGACCATTAGATGTCATAATGGGCTTGACATATTCCTAGGCCCCAATTTTTAACCAAATTTCTGATGGTCCAGTCGCCCCTCCCCAGGGCCCTACTCTGGAATCCCTCATTTGGTGGGAAACCTGAGGATAAAAAAGAAAAAAACAACAATAAAAAAAAAAACGGACTTCTTCCAGCCCACAGAATGACCCCAAACTCTTAGGCGGGGCCAAACCACCCGAGTAAGACTCGTCCATTTACCATGAAGTCACCCAGAAATTCCACGACCATGAGTGACCCGATATCCAGAGACAAAAACTTTAGCAGGAGCCTCACACTCGCCCTTCTTTCAAATCCCGAAGAGTTCTCCTCATGGTCTGTAGATCAGTCCTGCCATACCTATGACCCGAAACATAAGCCGAGTTTGTGTTTTCTGACAACTGTCCAAATAGCCCTGGCCTACACAACCTACAGGCTCAGGCCCCTGGAGCCAAACCTGAGGACTGTACTTGCCCTCTCCAAGGGAATAGTGTGTGCCCATTCCAATGGCCACAACCCTTCTAATAGGATAAACTTCCAAAGTCCCTGATCAATCTCAATAGTGGTGGCTTCCCAGGAAAAACAGGGGCAATCTGAGCCCAACTGAGCACCTACCTGCACTCAGACCCATAGACAGATGTCCCCAGAGGTAAAAAGGAAAGAACAGGCCCCTAGGCACTAATCAGATCCATTGCTTTGGTTTCCAGGCATCTCTCCTCAGAGGCCTGGATTTCAAAAGCAGCATATAGCTGTTTCTTGACTCACCCATCAGGAAACATCTCATCTACACATGGGAAACTTGCACGTTGGAGCTGTGTCAAAGCCTCTGTTTAGGAGAATCCTTTAGGGCCCCAGAGCCACCGCTTTATTCCAAGGTCTCCATAGACACAAAAGCACGTTAGGACCCATTTCCAGGGGCGTCCATTTCAACTCAGTGTTTTCGGTTGCTCCCCACAGATCCAGGAGATCTAACCTGTCTTGTTGCTAGGAGACAATTGGAATGCGAGGTGGGCTACCCAGCCATCCATCCTTAGAACCCTGCTCAGAATCATTGGCCTGGAGCCAAACAACAGGTCTCAATTGTCCTGCAGAAGACTCTCTGCAGTTTGGAGCTTCTCACAACTCCCATCGTGGGAAAACCCCCATAGCCTCGTGATGCCCCGCCCATTCATGAAGGGGCCATCAGGGACAGAAACTCCAACCTGAGCGATCGTCTGATCCTGCCCTGACTTCAGATGCACGAGATCTCGATTCAGGTCTGTACATTGTGCGTGCCATGGCCTCACCCAGAAACCTAAGCCTAGCATGTGTTCTCAGACTTTTGTCGTCAGACTACTGGCCCACAAGCCCTCCAGTTTGGCAATCCAGAACTACAATGCAGCACTCTGCCGGCCCTCCAGAAGAAAAACATTGTCCTCTGGTGCTACCCAGTAATCCCAAATGAGGATCAACCTGCACCGACCTTGGCTGTACCCCAAATACCTAGGCTGACCAGGGCACTAATGCCCTTTCTGACACAGCCAGAGCCTGGACCCCCGGCCCCTCCCAGACAGCTGGCCGCACACTGAGCACATCAAGCCGCCATGGCCTTAGGTCGTCATCTCTTCCCAACATCAGTTTTCAGGTTTCAGAACCTAGACCTTATATCCAATCACTGCCCAGGGTTGAAGGTGATGCAGAAATCAGAACTCCTTCCTCATGGCAAGAAACCTTGTGGTTGGCATGTTGTCCAACGTTCAGTGTAGTTGAAACCAGTGTGGCCCATAGGGCCCCGCCCAAGCTCGCGGGCCACATTGGTCACAAAGACACATTGTGACGCTCAGGCTGAGCCCAGTCCTCAAGTAAGGCCACTCAGTGGCTGGATGAAGAGATATCATATTGGGCTTGCCATGCCCCTAGGCCCCAATTTTTAACCATAGTTCGGGTTGTCCCTTCAGTCTTCCCCACGGCTTTGCTTTGGAATTCCTCTTTTGGTGGGAACCTGAGGTAACAAAACTGAAATGAGTCCTCCCATCCCACAGATTGACGAAAAGCAATTGGGAATCGGGCCAAATCCTCAGAGAGGAAGATTCGTCCATGGCCCATGAGGCGTCCCTGACATTCCACGGCCATCGCTGATAAAAAATCCAGAGACAGAAGCCTGAGCAAGAGCCTCATACTCGCACTTTCAACATAGCCTGAAGAGTTCTTCTCATGGTTTGTAGAGCGGGCCTGCCATACCTACGTCCCCAAACCTAAGCTGAGTTTGTATTTCAGACTTCTGTCCTCAAAGTGTTGGGCCACTCACCCTCCAGGCTGGGCACCTGGAGCCACACATTAGGACTGTGCCTACCAATCCATGGGAATTCTGCCCATTCCATGGTCCAAAATCGTACAAATTAGGAGAAATCTCCAAAGTCCCTGAGGCCATCCCAATAGTGTAGGTCGCCCGGAACAAACAAGGGCTGTCTGACACCAGCTGATAATCGACCTCCACTCATACCATAGATGGATGTCCCCAGAGAAGAAGATTGAACCAGACAGGACCCTAGGCCATAATAGGATCCATTGCTTTGGGTTACAGGCATGTGTCCTCAAAAGCCTGATTCCAATACGAGCATGGGGGTTTTCCTGAGGCACCCATCAGAACTCATCTCGTCTCCACAAGGAAACCTGTGCATGGGAGCAATGTCCAAAGCTTAGGAGAGTACTTCAGGGTCCCGGTTCCTCCGCCCCATTCCAAGGCCTTCATGGACACAAAAACACATTAGGAGCCATCCTCAGGAAAGTCCATTTCAACTCAGCCACCCCGGTCGCTCCGGCAGAGCCATCAGATCTAAACTGTCTTGTTGCTAGGAGACAATTGGAATGCGAGGCGGGCTTCCCAGGCATCCATCCGCGAACGGTGCTCTGGAGTCATTCCATATGGGATGTCCTGGAGCTGTCCAACAGGTCTCAATTGTCCCGCAGAAGGAATCCATGAAGCGGGCATCCCACAACTCCCAAAGTAAGAAAACCTCAATGGCCTCGAGATTCCGCTCCTTCATGAAGTGGCCGTCATGCTCAGAAACTCCAACCTGAGCCAACGTCTGATCCTCGCCCTGACTTCAGATGCATGAGATATTGGTTCAGATCTGCAGGGGGTACCTGCCGTGCCCTCGCCCTGAAACCCAAGTCTAGCTTGTCTTCTCAGTTTTCCGTCCTCACACTCCTGGCCCCGAAGCCCTCAAGTTTGGCAATTCCGGACCCACAATGCAGCACTCTGCCTGCCCTCTAGAAAAAAAATTATTGCCTCGTGAGCTACCCAGGCACCTTAAATGAGGGTAAACCTACACAGAACTCGAATTTACCCAAATTATATAGTCTAACCTGGGCACTAATGCACTGTCGAACACAACCTGAGCCCGGACCTCCTGACAAACACCCAGAAAGCTGACCGCACACTGAGCACATAAAACCCGCCATGGCCTTAGGTCATCATCTCTTCCCTACCTCAGTTTTCAGGCTTCAGAACCGAGACCTTATCTCCAATCACTTCCCAGGGGTGAGTGTGATGCAGAAATCAGAACTCCTCCTTACCCATGGCAAGAACCCTGTGGTTGGCACGTTGTCCAACGTTCAGTGTAGGAGAAACCAGCATTCACCCTGAGGCCCCGCCATTCTTGAGTGTGACGAGGGCATACACACGCATTGTGACCCTCAGCATGAGTCCTGTCCTCTAGTAAGTCCTCTCAGTTGCTGGACCATTAGATGTCATAATGGGCTTGACATGTCCCTAGACCCCAATTTTTAACCAAATTTCTGATGGTCCAGTCGCCCCTCCCCAGGGCTCTACTCTGGAATCCCTCATTTGTTGGGACACCTGAGGATAAAAAAGAAAAAAACAACAATAAAAAAAAAGGACATCTTCCAGCCCACAGAATGACCCCAAACTCTTTGGACGGGGCCAAACCACCAGAGAGTAAGACTCGTCCATTTCCCATGAAGTCACCCAGAAATTCCACGACCATGAGTGACACGATATCCAGAGACAAAAACTTGAGAAGGAGCCTCACACTCGCCCTTCTTTCAAATCCCGAAGAGTTCTCCTCATGGTCTGTAGATCAGTCCTGCCATACCTATGACCCGAAACATAAGCCGAGTTTGTGTTTTCAGACAACTTTCCAAACAGCCCTGGCCTACACAAACTACAGGCTCAGGCCCCTGGAGCCTCACCTGAGGACTGTACTTGCCCTCTCCAAGCGAATTGTGTGTGCCCATTCCAATGGCCACAACCCTTCTAATAGGATAAACCTCCAATGTCCCTGATCCATCTCAATAGTGGTGGCTTCCCAGGAAAAACAGGGGCAATCTGAGCCCAACTGAGCCCCTACCTGCACTCAGACCCACAGACAGATGTCCCCAGAGGTAAAAAGGAAAGAACAGGCCCCTAGGCACTAATCAGATCCATTGCTTTGGTTTCCAGGCATCTCTCCTCAGAGGCCTGGATTTCAAAAGCAGCATATAGCTGTTTCTTGACTCACCCATCAGAAAACTTCTCATCTACACATGGGAAACTTGCACGTTGGAGCTGTGTCAAAGCCTCTGTTTAGGAGAACCCTTTAGGGCCCCAATGCCACCGTTTCATTCCAAGGTCTCCATAGACACAAAAGCACGTTAGGACCCATCCCCAGGGGTGTCCATTTCAACTCAGCGTCCTCGGTTGCTCCGCACAGATCCAGGAGATCTAACCTGTCGTGTTGCTAGGAGACAATTGGAATGCGAGGTGGGCTACCCAGCCATCCATCCTTAGAACCCTGCTCAGAATCATTGGCCTTGAGCCAAACAACAGGTCTCAATTGTCCTGCAGAAGACTCTCTGCAGTTTGGAGCTTCTCACAACTACCATCGTGGGAAAACCCCCATGGCCTCGTGATGCCCCCGCCCATTCATGAAGGGGCCATCAGGGACAGAAACTCCAACCTGAGCGATCGTCTGATCCTCGCCCTGACTTCAGATGCACGTGATCTCTATTTAGGTTTGTAGATTGTGCGTGCCATGGCCTCACCCAGAAACCTAAGCCTAGCTTGTGTTCTCAGACTTTTGTAGTCAGACTACTGGCCCACAAGCCCTCCAGTTTGGCAATCCAGAACTACAATGCAGCACTCTGCCGGCCCTCCAGCAGAAAAACATTGTCCTCTGGTACTACCCAGTAATCCCAAATGAGGATCAACCTGCACCGACCTTGGCTGTACCCCAAATACATAGGCTGACCAGGGCACTAATGCCCTTTCTGACACAGCCTGAGCCTGGACCCCCTGGCCCCTCCGAGACAGCTGGCCGCACACTGATTACCTGGAGCCGCCATGGCCTTAGGTCGTCATCTCTTCCCAACATCAGTTTTCAGGTTTCAGAATCTAGACCTTATATCCAATCACTGCCCAGGGTTGAAGGTGATGCAGAAATCAGAACTCCTTCCTCATGGCAAGAAACCTTGTGGTTGGCATGTTGTCCAACGTTCAGTGTAGTTGAAACCAGTGTGGCCCATGAGGCCCCGCCCATGCTCGCGTGCCACATTGGTCACAAACACACATTGTGACGCTCAGGCTGAGCCCAGTCCTCAAGTAAGGCCACTAAGTGGCTGGATGAAGAGATATCATATTGGGCTTGCCATGCCCCTAGGCCCCAATTTTTAACTATATTTCGGGTTGTCCCTTCAGTCTTCCCCACGGCTTTGCTTTGGAATTCCTCTTTTGGTGGGACACCTGAGGTAACAAAACTGAAATGAGTCCTCCCATCCCACAGATTGACGAAAAGCAATTGGGAATCGGGCCAAATCCTCAGAGAGGAAGATTCGTCCATGGCCATGAGGCCTCGCCGACATTCCACGGCCATCGCTGATACAAAATCCAGAGACAAAAGCCTGAGCAAGCGCCTCAGACTCGCACTTTCTTCATATCCTGAAGACTTCTTCTCATGGTTTGTAGATCGGGCCTGCCATACCTACGTCCCCAATCCTAAGCTGAGTTTCTGTTTTCAGACTTCTGTCCTCAAAGTCTTGGGCCACCACCCTCCAGGCTGGGCCCCTGGAGCCACACATTAGGACTGTGCCTACCAATCCATGGAAATTCTCCCCATTCCATGGTCCAAAATTGTACCAATTAGGAGAAACCTCCAAAGTCCCTGAGGCCATCCCAATAGTGTAGGTCGCCCGGAACAAACAAGGGCTGTCTGACACCAGCTGATAATCGACCTCCACTCATACCATAGATGGATGTCCCCAGAGAAGAAGATTGAACCAGACAGGACCCTAGGCCATAATAGGATCCATTGCTTTGGGTTACAGGCATGTGTCCTCAAAAGCCTGATTCCAATACGAGCATAGGGGTTTTCCTGAGGCACCCATCAGAACTCATCTCGTCTCCACAAGGAAACCTGTGCATGGGAGTCATGTCCAAAGCTTAGGAGAGTACTTCAGGGTCCCGGTGCCACCGCCCCATTCGAAGGCCCTCATGGACACAAAAACACATTAGGACCCATCCTCAGGAAAGTCCATTTCAACTCAGCCACCCCGGTCGCTCCGGCAGAGCCATCAGATCTAAACTGTCTTGTTGCTAGGAGACAATTGGAATGCGAGGCGGGCTTCCCAGGCATCCATCCGCGAACGGTGCTCTGGAGTCATTCCATATGGGATGTCCTGGAGCTGTCCAACAGGTCTCAATTGTCCCGCAGAAGGAATCCTTGAAGAGGGCATCCCACAACTCCCAACGTGGGAAAACCTCAATGGCCTCGAGATTCCGCTCCCTTCATGAAGCGGCCGTCATGCTCAGAAACTCCAACCTGAGCCAACGTCTGATCCTCGCCCTGACTTCAGATGCATGAGATATTGGTTCAGATCTGCAGGGGGTACCTGCCGTGCCCTCGCCCTGAAACCCAAGTCTAGCTTGTCTTCTCAGACTTCTGTTCTCACACTCCTGGCCCCGAAGCCCTCAAGATTGGCAATTCCGGACCCACAATGCAGCACTCTGCCTACCCTCTAGAAAAAAAATTATTGCCTCATGAGCAGCCCAGACACCTTAAATGAGGGTAAACCTACACAGCACTCGACTTTACCCAAATTATATAGTCTAACCTGGGCACTAGTGCACTGTCAAACACAACCTGAGCCCGGACCTCCTGACAAACACCCAGAAAGCTGACCGCACACTGAGCACATAAAACCCACCATGGCCTTAGGTCATCATCTCTTCCCTACCTCAGTTTTCAGGCTTCAGAACCGAGACCTTATCTCCAATCACTTCCCAGGGGTGAGTGTGATGCAGAAATCAGAACTCCTCCTTACCCATGGCAAGACCCTGTGTTTGGCACGTTGTCCAACGTTCAGTGTAGGAGAAACCAGTATTCACCCTGAGGCCCCGCCCATTCTTGAGTGCGACGAGGGCATACACACGCATTGTGACCCTCAGCATGAGTCCTGTCCTCTAGTAAGTCCTCTCAGTTGCTGGACCATTAGATGTCATAATGGGCTTGACATGTCCCTAGGCCCCAATTTTTAACCAAATTTCTGATGGTCCAGTCGCTCCTCCCCAGGGCTCTACTCTGGAATCCCTCATTTGTTGGGACACCTGAGGATAAAAAAGAAAAAAACAAGAAAAAAAAAGAACGGACTTCTTCCAGCCCACAGAATGACCCCAAACTCTTTGGACGGGGCCAAACCACCAGAGAATAAGACTCGTCCATTTCCCATGAAGTCACCCAGAAATTCCACGACCATGAGTGACACGATATCCAGAGACAAAAACTTGAGCAGGAGCCTCACACTCGCCCTTCTTTCAAATCCCGAAGAGTTCTCCTCATGGTCTGTAGATCAGTCCTGCCATACCTATGACCCGAAACATAAGCCGAGTTTGTGTTCACAGACAACTGTACAAACAGCCCTGTCCTACACAACCTACAGGCTCAGGCCCCTGGAGCCAAACCTGTGGACTGTACTTGCCCTCTCCAAGGGAATTGTGTGTGCCCATTCCAATGGCTACTACCCTTCGAATAGGATAAACCTCCAATGTCCCTGATCCATCTCAATAGTGGTGGCTTCCCAGGAAAAACAGGGGCAATCTGAGCCCAACTGAGCATCTACCTTCACTCAGACCCATAGACAGATGTCCCCAGAGGTAAAAAGGAAAGAACAGACCCCTAGGCACTAATCAGATCCATTGCTTTGGTTTCCAGGCATCTCTCCTCAGAGGCCTGGATTTCAAAAGCAGCATATAGCTGTTTCTTGTTTCACCCATCAGAAAACATCTCATCTACACATGGGAAACTTGCACGTTGGAGCTGTGTCAAAGCCTCTGTTTAGGAGAACCCTTTAGGGCCCCAGTGCCACCGCTTCATTCCAAGGTCTCCATAGACACAAAAGCACATTCGGACCCATCCCCAGGGGTGTGCATTTCAACTCAGCATCCGCGGTAGCTCCCCACAGATCCAGGAGATCTAAACTGTCTTGTTGCTAGGAGACAATTGGAATGCGAGGTGGCGTACCCAGCCATCCATCCTTAGAACCCTGCTCAGAATCATTGGCCTGGAGCCAAACAACAGGTCTCAATTGTCCTGCCGAAGACTCTCTGCAGTTTGGAGCTTCTCACAACTCCCATCATGGGAAAACCCCCATGGCCTCGTGATGCCCCCCCATTCATGAAGGGGCCATCAGGGACAGAAACTCCAACCTGAGCGATCGTCTGATCCTCGCCCTGACTTCAGATGCACGAGATCTCGATTCAGGTCTGTAGATTGTGCCTGCCATGGCCTCACCCAGAAACCTAAGCCTAGCTTGTGTTCTCCGACTTTTGTCGTCAGACTACTGGCCCACAAGGCCTCCAGTTTGGCAATCCAGAACTACAATGCAGCACTCTGCCTGCCCTCCAGATAAAAAACATTGTCCTCTGGGGCTACCCAGTAACCCCAAATGAGGATCAACCTGCACCGACCTTGGCTGTACCCCAAATACATAGGCTGACCAGGGCACTAATGCCCTTTCTGACACAGCCTGAGCCTGGACCCCCTGGCCCCTCCCAGACAGCTGGCCGCACACTGAGCACATCGAGCCGCCATGGCCTTAGGTCGTCATCTCTTCCCAACCTCGGTTTTCAGGTTTCAGAACCTAGAACTTATCTCCAATCACTGTCCATGTTGAAGGTGATGCAGAAATCAGAACTCCTTCCCCATGGCAAGAAACCTTGTGGTTGGCATGTTGTCCAACGTTCAGTGTCGTTGAAACCAGTGTGGCCCATGAGGCCCCGCCCATGATCGCGGGCCACATTGGTCACAAACACACATTGTGACGCTCAGGCTGAGCCCAGTCCTCAAGTAAGGCCACTCAGTGGCTGGATGAAGAGATAGCATATTGGGCTTGCCATGCCCCTAGGCCCCAATTTTTAACCATAGTTCGGATTGTCCCTTCAGTCTTCCCCACGGCTTTGCTTTGGAATTCCTCTTTTGGTGGGACACCTGAGGTAACAAAACTGAAATGAGTCCTCCCATCCCACAGATTGACGAAAAGCAATTGGGAATCGGGCCAAATCCTCAGAGAGGAAGATTCGTCCATGGCCCATGAGGCCTCCCCGACATTCCACGGCCATCACTGATACAAAATCCAGAGACAAAAGCCTGAGCAATCGCCACAGACTCGCACTTTCTTCATATCCTGTAGAGTTCTTCTCATGGTTTGTAGATCGGGCCTGCCATACCTACGTCCCCAAACCTAAGCTGAGTTTGTGTTTTCAGACTTCTGTCCTCAAAGTCTTGGGCCACACACCCTCCAGGCTGGGCCCCTGGAGCCACACATTAGGACTGTGCCTACCAATCCATGGGAATTCTGCCCATTCCATGGTCCAAAATCGTACAAATTAGGAGAAACCTCCAACGACCCTTAGGCCATCCCAATAGTGTGGGTCACCCGGAACAAACAAGGGGTGTCTGACACCAGCTGATAATCGACCTCCACTCATACCATAGATGGATGTCCCCAGAGAAGAAGATTGAACCAGACAGGACCCTAGGCCATAATAGGATCCATTGCTATGGGTTACAGGCATGTGTCCTCAAAAGCCCGATTCCAATACGAGCATAGGGGTTTTCCTGAGGCACCCATCAGAACTCATCTCGTCTCCACAAGTAAACCTGTGCATGGGAGCCATGTCCAAAGCTTAGGAAAGTACTTCAGGTTGCCGGTGCCACCGCCCCATTCCAAGGCCCTCATGGACACAAAAACACATTAGGACACATCCTCAGGAAAGTCCATTTCAACTCAGCCACCGAGGTTGCTCCCGCAGAGCCATCAGATTAAACTCTCTTGTTGCTAGGAGACAATTGGAATGCGAGGCGGGCTTCCCAGGCATCCATCCGCGAACGGTGCTCTGGAGTCATTCCATATGGGATGTCCTGGAGCTGTCCAACAGGTCTCAATTGTCCGGAAGAAGGAATCCTGGAAGGGGGCATCCCACAACTCCCAACGTGGGAAAACCTCAATGGTCTCGAGATTCCGCTCCCTTCATGAAGCGGCCGTCATGCTCAGAAACTCCCACCTGAGCCAACGTCTGATCCTCGCCCTGACTTCAGATGCATGAGATATTGGTTCAGATCTGCAGGGGGTACCTGCCGTGCCCTCGCCCTGAAACCCAAGTCTAGCTTGTCTTCTCAGACTTCCATCCTCACACTCCTGGCCCCAAAGCCCTCAAGTTTGGCAATTCCGGACCCACAATGCAGCACTCTGCCTGCCCTCTAGAGAAAAAAATGATTGCCTCATGAGCTTCCCAGGCACCTTAAATGAGGGTAAAGCTACACAGCACTCGACTTTACCCAAATTATATAGTCTAACCTGGGCACTAATGCACTGTCGAACACATCCTGAGCCCGGACCTCCTGACCAACACCCAGAAAGCTGACCGCACACTGAGCACATAAAACCCGCCATGGCATTAGGTCATCATCTCTTCCCTACCTCAGTTTTCAGGCTTCAGAACCGAGACCTTATCTCCAATCACTGCCCAGGGGTGAGTCTGATGCAGAAATCAGAACTCCTCCTTACCCATGGCAAGAACCCTTGTGGTTGGCACGTTGTCCAATGATCAGTGTAGGAGAAACCCTGAGGCCCCGCCCATTCTTGAGTGCGACGAGGGCATACACACGCATTGTGACCCTCAGCATGAGTCCTGTCCTCTAGTAAGTCCTCTCAGTGGCTGGACCCTAAGATGTCATAATGGGCTTGACATGTCCCTAGGCCCCAATTTTTAACCAGATTTCTGATTGTCCAGTCGCCCCTCCTAGGGCTCTACTCTGAAATCCCTCATTTGGTGGGACACCTGAGGTTAAAAAAGAAAACAACAACAACAACAAAATAAAACGGACTTCTTCCAGCCCACAGAATGAACCCAAACTCTTTGGACGGGGCCAAACCACCAGAGAGTAAGACTCGTCCATTTCCCATGAAGTCACCCAGAAATTCCACGACCATGAGTGACACGATATCCCGAGACAAAAACTTGAGCAGGAGCCTCACACTCGCCCTTCTTTCAAATCCCGAAAAGTTCTCCTCATGGTCTGTAGATCAGTCCTGCCATACCTATGACCTGAAACATAAGCCGAGTTTGTGTTTTCAGACAACTGTCCAAAAAGGGCAGGACTACACAACCTACAGGCTCAGGCCCCTGGAGCCAAACCTGAGGACTGTACTTGCCCTCTCCAAGGGAATTGTGTGTGCCCATTCCAATGGCCACAACCCTTCTAATAGGATAAACCTCCAAAGTCCCTGATATATCTCAATAGTGGTAGCTTCCCAGGAAAAACAGGGGCAATCTGAGCCCAAATGAGCCCCTACCTGCACTCAGACCCATAGACAGATGTCCCCAGAGGTAAAAAGGAAAGAACAGGCCCCTAGGCACTAATCAGATCCATTGCTTTGGTTTCCAGGCATCTCTTCTCAGAGGCCTGGATTTCAAAAGCAGCATATAGCTGTTTCTTGTTTCACCCATCAGAAAACATCTCATCTACACATGGGAAACTTGCACGTTGGAGCTGTGTCAAAGCCTCTGTTTAGGAGAACCCTTTAGGGCCCCAGTGCCACCGCTTCATTCCAAGGTCTCCATAGACACAAAAGCACATTCGGACCCATCCCCAGGGGTGTGCATTTCAACTCAGCATCCTCAGTAGCTCCCCACAGATCCAGGAGATCTAAACTGTCTTGTTGCTAGGAGACAATTGGAATGCGAGGTGGGCTACCCAGCCATCCATCCTTAGAACCCTGCTCAGAATCATTGGCCTGGAGCCAAACAACAGGTCTCAATTGTCCTGCCGAAGACTCTCTGCAGTTTGGAGCTTCTCACAACTCCCATCATGGGAAAACCCCCATGGCCTCGTGATGCCCCCCCATTCATGAAGGGGCCATCAGGGACAGAAACTCCAACCTGAGCGATCGTCTGATCCTCACCCTGACTTCAGATGCACGAGATCTCGATTCAGGTCTGTAGATTGTGCCTGCCATGGCCTCACCCAGAAACCTAAGCCTAGCTTGTGTTCTCAGACTTTTGTCGTCAGACTACTGGCCCACAAGGCCTCCAGTTTGGCAATCCAGAACTACAATGCAGCACTCTGCCTGCCCTCCAGATAAAAAACATTGTCCTCTGGGGCTACCCAGTAACCCCAAATGAGGATCAACCTGCACCGACCTTGGCTGTACCCCAAATACATAGGCTGACCAGGGCACTAATGCCCTTTCTGACACAGCCTGAGCCTGGACCCCCTGGCCCCTCCCAGACAGCTGGCCGCACACTGAGCACATCGAGCCGCCATGGCCTTAGGACGTCATCTCTTCCCAACCTCGGTTTTCAGGTTTCAGAACCTAGACCTTATCTCCAATCACTGTCCATGTTGAAGGTGATGCAGAAATCAGAACTCCTTCCCCATGGCAAGAAACCTTGTGGTTGGCATGTTGTCCAACGTTCAGTGTCGTTGAAACCAGTGTGGCCCATGAGGCCCCGCCCATGATCGCGGGCCACATTGGTCACAAACACACATTGTGACGCTCAGGCTGAGCCCAGTCCTCAAGTAAGGCCACTCAGTGGCTGGATGAAGAGATAGCATATTGGGCTTGCCATGCCCCTAGGCCCCAATTTTTAACCATAGTTCGGATTGTCCCTTCAGTCTTCCCCACGGCTTTGCTTTGGAATTCCTCTTTTGGTGGGACACCTGAGGTAACAAAACTGAAATGAGCCCTCCCATCCCACAGATTGACGAAAAGCAATTGGGAATCGGGCCAAATCCTCAGAGAGGAAGATTCGTCCATGGCCCATGAGGCCTCCCCGACATTCCACGGCCATCACTGATACAAAATCCAGAGACAAAAGCCTGAGCAATCGCCACAGACTCGCACTTTCTTCATATCCAGTAGAGTTCTTCTCATGGTTTGTAGATCGGGCCTGCCATACCTACGTCCCCAAACCTAAGCTGAGTTTGTGTTTTCAGACTTCTGTCCTCAAAGTCTTGGGCCACACACCCTCCAGGCTGGGCCCCTGGAGCCACACATTAGGACTGTGCCTACCAATCCATGGGAATTCTGCCCATTCCATGGTCCAAAATCGTACAAATTAGGAGAAACCTCCAACGACCCTTAGGCCATCCCAATAGTGTGGGTCACCCGGAACTAACAAGGGCTGTCTGACACCAGCTGATAATCGACCTCCACTCATACCATAGATGGATGTCCCCAGAGAAGAAGATTGAACCAGACAGGACCCTAGGCCATAATAGGATCCATTGCTTTGGGTTACAGGCATGTGTCCTCAAAAGCCTGATTCCAATACGAGCAGAGGGGTTTTCCTGAGGCACCCATCAGAACTCATCTCGTCTCCACAAGTAAACCTGTGCATGGGAGCCATGTCCAAAGCTTAGGAAAGTACTTCAGGTTGCCGGTGCCACCGCCCCATTCCAAGGCCCTCATGGACACAAAAACACATTAGGACACATCCTCAGGAAAGTCCATTTCAACTCAGCCACCGAGGTTGCTCCCGCAGAGCCATCAGAGCTAAACTGTCTTGTTGCTAGGAGACAATTGGAATGCGAGGCGGGCTTCCCAGGCATCCATCCGCGAACGGTGCTCTGGAGTCATTCCATATGGGATGTCCTGGAGCTGTCCAACAGGTCTCAATTGTCCGGAAGAAGGAATCCTGGAAGGGGGCATCCCACAACTCCCAACGTGGGAAAACCTCAATGGTCTCGAGATTCCGCTCCCTTCATGAAGCGGCCGTCATGCTCAGAAACTCCCACCTGAGCCAACGTCTGATCCTCGCCCTGACTTCAGATGCATGAGATATTGGTTCAGATCTGCAGGGGGTACCTGCCGTGCCCTCGCCCTGAAACCCAAGTCTAGCTTGTCTTCTCAGACTTCCATCCTCACACTCCTGGCCCCAAAGCCCTCAAGTTTGGCAATTCCGGACCCACAATGCAGCACTCTGCCTGCCCTCTAGAGAAAAAAATGATTGCCTCATGAGCTGCCCAGGCACCTTAAATGAGGGTAAAGCTACACAGCACTCGACTTTACCCAAATTATATAGTCTAACCTGGGCACTAATGCACTGTCGAACACATCCTGAGCCCGGACCTCCTGACCAACACCCAGAAAGCTGACCGCACACTGAGCACATAAAACCCGCCATGGCCTTAGGTCATCATCTCTTCCCTACCTCAGTTTTCAGGCTTCAGAACCGAGACCTTATCTCCAATCACTGCCCAGGGGTGAGTCTGATGCAGAAATCAGAACTCCTCCTTACCCATGGCAAGAACCCTTGTGGTTGGCACGTTGTCCAACGATCAGTGTAGGAGAAAGCCTGAGGCCCCGCCCATTCTTGAGTGCGACGAGGGCATACACACGCATTGTGACCCTCAGCATGAGTCCTGTCCTCTAGTAAGTCCTCTCAGTGGCTGGACCCTAAGATGTCATAATGGGCTTGACATGTCCCTAGGCCCCAATTTTTAACCAGATTTCTGATTGTCCAGTCGCCCCTCCTAGGGCTCTACTCTGAAATCCCTCATTTGGTGGGACACCTGAGGTTAAAAAAGAAAACAACAACAACAACAAAATAAAACGGACTTCTTCCAGCCCACAGAATGAACCCAAACTCTTTGGACGGGGCCAAACCACCAGAGAGTAAGACTCGTCCATTTCCCATGAAGTCACCCAGAAATTCCACGACCATGAGTGACACGATATCCCGAGACAAAAACTTGAGCAGGAGCCTCACACTCGCCCTTCTTTCAAATCCCGAAAAGTTCTCCTCATGGTCTGTAGATCAGTCCTGCCATACCTATGACCTGAAACATAAGCCGAGTTTGTGTTTTCAGACAACTGTCCAAAAAGGGCTGGACTACACAACCTACAGGCTCAGGCCCCTGGAGCCAAACCTGAGGACTGTACTTGCCCTCTCCAAGGGAATTGTGTGTGCCCATTCCAATGGCCACAACCCTTCTAATAGGATAAACCTCCAAAGTCCCTGATATATCTCAATAGTGGTAGCTTCCCAGGAAAAACAGGGGCAATCTGAGCCCAAATGAGCCCCTACCTGCACTCAGACCCATAGACAGATGTCCCCAGAGGTAAAAAGGAAAGAACAGGCCCCTAGGCACTAATCAGATCCATTGCTTTGGTTTCCAGGCATCTCTCCTCAGAGGCCTGGATTTCAAAAGCAGCATATAGCTGTTTCTTGTTTCACCCATCAGAAAACATCTCATCTACACATGGGAAACTTGCACGTTGGAGCTGTGTCAAAGCCTCTGTTTAGGAGAACCCTTTAGGGCCCCAGTGCCACCGCTTCATTCCAAGGTCTCCATAGACACAAAAGCACATTCGGACCCATCCCCAGGGGTGTGCATTTCAACTCAGCATCCTCGGTAGCTCCCCACAGATCCAGGAGATCTAAACTGTCTTGTTGCTAGGAGACAATTGGAATGCGAGGTGGGCTACCCAGCCATCCATCCTTAGAACCCTGCTCAGAATCATTGGCCTGGAGCCAAACAACAGGTCTCAATTGTCCTGCCGAAGACTCTCTGCAGTTTGGAGCTTCTCACAACTCCCATCATGGGAAAACCCCCATGGCCTCGTGATGCCCCCCCATTCATGAAGGGGCCATCAGGGACAGAAACTCCAACCTGAGCGATCGTCTGATCCTCGCCCTGACTTCAGATGCACGAGATCTCGATTCAGGTCTGTAGATTGTGCCTGCCATGGCCTCACCCAGAAACCTAAGCCTAGCTTGTGTTCTCAGACTTTTGTCGTCAGACTACTGGCCCACAAGGCCTCCAGTTTGGCAATCCAGAACTACAATGCAGCACTCTGCCTGCCCTCCAGATAAAAAACTTTGTCCTCTGGGGCTACCCAGTAACCCCAAATGAGGATCAACCTGCACCGACCTTGGCTGTACCCCAAATACATAGGCTGACCAGGGCACTAATGCCCTTTCTGACACAGCCTGAGCCTGGACCCCCTGGCCCCTCCCAGACAGCTGGCCGCACACTGAGCACATCGAGCCGCCATGGCCTTAGGTCGTCATCTCTTCCCAACCTCGGTTTTCAGGTTTCAGAACCTAGACCTTATCTCCAATCACTGTCCATGTTGAAGGTGATGCAGAAATCAGAACTCCTTCCCCATGGCAAGAAACCTTGTGGTTGGCATGTTGTCCAACGTTCAGTGTCGTTGAAACCAGTGTGGCCCATGAGGCCCCGCCCATGATCGCGGGCCACATTGGTCACAAACACACATTGTGACGCTCAGGCTGAGCCCAGTCCTCAAGTAAGGCCACTCAGTGGCTGGATGAAGAGATAGCATATTGGGCTTGCCATGCCCCTAGGCCCCAATTTTTAACCATAGTTCGGATTGTCCCTTCAGTCTTCCCCACGGCTTTGCTTTGGAATTCCTCTTTTGGTGGGACACCTGAGGTAACAAAACTGAAATGAGCCCTCCCATCCCACAGATTGACGAAAAGCAATTGGGAATCGGGCCAAATCCTCAGAGAGGAAGATTGGTCCATGGCCCATGAGGCCTCCCCGACATTCCACGGCCATCACTGATACAAAATCCAGAGACAAAAGCCTGAGCAATCGCCACAGACTCGCACTTTCTTCATATCCAGTAGAGTTCTTCTCATGGTTTGTAGATCGGGCCTGCCATACCTACGTCCCCAAACCTAAGCTGAGTTTGTGTTTTCAGACTTCTGTCCTCAAAGTCTTGGGCCACACACCCTCCAGGCTGGGCCCCTGGAGCCACACATTAGGACTGTGCCTACCAATCCATGGGAATTCTGCCCATTCCATGGTCCAAAATCGTACAAATTAGGAGAAACCTCCAACGACCCTTAGGCCATCCCAATAGTGTGGGTCACCCGGAACAAACAAGGGCTGTCTGACACCAGCTGATAATCGACCTCCACTCATACCATAGATGGATGTCCCCAGAGAAGAAGATTGAACCAGACAGGACCCTAGGCCATAATAGGATCCATTGCTATGGGTTACAGGCATGTGTCCTCAAAAGCCTGATTCCAATACGAGCATAGGGGTTTTCCTGAGGCACCCATCAGAACTCATCTCGTCTCCACAAGTAAACCTGTGCATGGGAGCCATGTCCAAAGCTTAGGAAAGTACTTCAGGTTGCCGGTGCCACCGCCCCATTCCAAGGCCCTCATGGACACAAAAACACATTAGGACACATCCTCAGGAAAGTCCATTTCACCTCAGCCACCGAGGTTGCTCCCGCAGAGCCATCAGATCTAAACTGTCTTGTTGCTAGGAGACAATTGGAATGCGAGGCGGGCTTCCCAGGCATCCATCCGCGAACGGTGCTCTGGAGTCATTCCATATGGGATGTCCTGGAGCTGTCCAACAGGTCTCAATTGTCCGGAAGAAGGAATCCTGGAAGGGGGCATCCCACAACTCCCAACGTGGGAAAACCTCAATGGTCTCGAGATTCCGCTCCCTTCATGAAGCGGCCGTCATGCTCAGAAACTCCCACCTGAGCCAACGTCTGATCCTCGCCCTGACTTCAGATGCATGAGATATTGGTTCAGATCTGCAGGGGGTACCTGCCGTGCCCTCGCCCTGAAACCCAAGTCTAGCTTGTCTTCTCAGACTTCCATCCTCACACTCCTGGCCCCAAAGCCCTCAAGTTTGGCAATTCCGGACCCACAATGCAGCACTCTGCCTGCCCTCTAGAGAAAAAAATGATTGCCTCATGAGCTGCCCAGGCACCTTAAATGAGGGTAAAGCTACACAGCACTCGACTTTACCCAAATTATATAGTCTAACCTGGGCACTAATGCACTGTCGAACACATCCTGAGCCCGGACCTCCTGACCAACACCCAGAAAGCTGACCGCACACTGAGCACATAAAACCCGCCATGGCCTTAGGTCATCATCTCTTCCCTACCTCAGTTTTCAGGCTTCAGAACCGAGACCTTATCTCCAATCACTGCCCAGGGGTGAGTCTGATGCAGAAATCAGAACTCCTCCTTACCCATGGCAAGAACCCTTGTGGTTGGCACGTTGTCCAACGATCAGTGTAGGAGAAAGCCTGAGGCCCCGCCCATTCTTGAGTGCGACGAGGGCATACACACGCATTGTGACCCTCAGCATGAGTCCTGTCCTCTAGTAAGTCCTCTCAGTGGCTGGACCCTAAGATGTCATAATGGGCTTGACATGTCCCTAGGCCCCAATTTTTAACCAGATTTCTGATTGTCCAGTCGCCCCTCCTAGGGCTCTACTCTGAAATCCCTCATTTGGTGGGACACCTGAGGTTAAAAAAGAAAACAACAACAACAACAAAATAAAACGGACTTCTTCCAGCCCACAGAATGAACCCAAACTCTTTGGACGGGGCCAAACCACCAGAGAGTAAGACTCGTCCATTTCCCATGAAGTCACCCAGAAATTCCACGACCATGAGTGACACGATATCCCGAGACAAAAACTTGAGCAGGAGCCTCACACTCGCCCTTCTTTCAAATCCCGAAAAGTTCTCCTCATGGTCTGTAGATCAGTCCTGCCATACCTATGACCTGAAACATAAGCCGAGTTTGTGTTTTCAGACAACTGTCCAAAAAGGGCTGGACTACACAACCTACAGGCTCAGGCCCCTGGAGCCAAACCTGAGGACTGTACTTGCCCTCTCCAAGGGAATTGTGTGTGCCCATTCCAATGGCCACAACCCTTCTAATAGGATAAACCTCCAAAGTCCCTGATATATCTCAATAGTGGTAGCTTCCCAGGAAAAACAGGGGCAATCTGAGCCCAAATGAGCCCCTACCTGCACTCAGACCCATAGACAGATGTCCCCAGAGGTAAAAAGGAAAGAACAGGCCCCTAGGCACTAATCAGATCCATTGCTTTGGTTTCCAGGCATCTCTTCTCAGAGGCCTGGATTTCAAAAGCAGCATATAGCTGTTTCTTGTTTCACCCATCAGAAAACATCTCATCTACACATGGGAAACTTGCACGTTGGAGCTGTGTCAAAGCCTCTGTTTAGGAGAACCCTTTAGGGCCCCAGTGCCACCGCTTCATTCCAAGGTCTCCATAGACACAAAAGCACATTCGGACCCATCCCCAGGGGTGTGCATTTCAACTCAGCATCCTCGGTAGCTCCCCACAGATCCAGGAGATCTAAACTGTCTTGTTGCTAGGAGACAATTGGAATGCGAGGTGGGCTACCCAGCCATCCATCCTTAGAACCCTGCTCAGAATCATTGGCCTGGAGCCAAACAACAGGTCTCAATTGTCCTGCCGAAGACTCTCTGCAGTTTGGAGCTTCTCACAACTCCCATCATGGGAAAACCCCCATGGCCTCGTGATGCCCCCCCATTCATGAAGGGGCCATCAGGGACAGAAACTCCAACCTGAGCGATCGTCTGATCCTCGCCCTGACTTCAGATGCACGAGATCTCGATTCAGGTCTGTAGATTGTGCCTGCCATGGCCTCACCCAGAAACCTAAGCCTAGCTTGTGTTCTCAGACTTTTGTCGTCAGACTACTGGCCCACAAGGCCTCCAGTTTGGCAATCCAGAACTACAATGCAGCACTCTGCCTGCCCTCCAGTTAAAAAACATTGTCCTCTGGGGCTACCCAGTAACCCCAAATGAGGATCAACCTGCACCGACCTTGGCTGTACCCCAAATACATAGGCTGACCAGGGCACTAATGCCCTTTCTGACACAGCCTGAGCCTGGACCCCCTGGCCCCTCCCAGACAGCTGGCCGCACACTGAGCACATCGAGCCGCCATGGCCTTAGGTCGTCATCTCTTCCCAACCTCGGTTTTCAGGTTTCAGAACCTAGACCTTATCTCCAATCACTGTCCATGTTGAAGGTGATGCAGAAATCAGAACTCCTTCCCCATGGCAAGAAACCTTGTGGTTGGCATGTTGTCCAACGTTCAGTGTCGTTGAAACCAGTGTGGCCCATGAGGCCCCGCCCATGCTCGCGGGCCACATTGGTCACAAACACACATTGTGACGCTCAGGCTGAGCCCAGTCCTCAAGTAAGGCCACTCAGTGGCTGGATGAAGAGATAGCATATTGGGCTTGCCATGCCCCTAGGCCCCAATTTTTAACCATAGTTCGGATTGTCCCTTCAGTCTTCCCCACGGCTTTGCTTTGGAATTCCTCTTTTGGTGGGACACCTGAGGTAACAAAACTGAAATGAGCCCTCCCATCCGACAGATTGACGAAAAGCAATTGGGAATCGGGCCAAATCCTCAGAGAGGAAGATTGGTCCATGGCCCATGAGGCCTCCCCGACATTCCACGGCCATCACTGATACAAAATCCAGAGACAAAAGCCTGAGCAATCGCCACAGACTCGCACTTTCTTCATATCCAGTAGAGTTCTTCTCATGGTTTGTAGATCGGGCCTGCCATACCTACGTCCCCAAACCTAAGCTGAGTTTGTGTTTTCAGACTTCTGTCCTCAAAGTCTTGGGCCACACACCCTCCAGGCTGGGCCCCTGGAGCCACACATTAGGACTGTGCCTACCAATCCATGGGAATTCTGCCCATTCCATGGTCCAAAATCGTACAAATTAGGAGAAACCTCCAACGACCCTTAGGCCATCCCAATAGTGTGGGTCACCCGGAACAAACAAGGGCTGTCTGACACCAGCTGATAATCGACCTCCACTCATACCATAGATGGATGTCCCCAGAGAAGAAGATTGAACCAGACAGGACCCTAGGCCATAATAGGATCCATTGCTATGGGTTACAGGCATGTGTCCTCAAAAGCCTGATTCCAATACGAGCATAGGGGTTTTCCTGAGGCACCCATCAGAACTCATCTCGTCTCCACAAGTAAACCTGTGCATGGGAGCCATGTCCAAAGCTTAGGAAAGTACTTCAGGTTGCCGGTGCCACCGCCCCATTCCAAGGCCCTCATGGACACAAAAACACATTAGGACACATCCTCAGGAAAGTCCATTTCACCTCAGCCACCGAGGTTGCTCCCGCAGAGCCATCAGATCTAAACTGTCTTGTTGCTAGGAGACAATTGGAATGCGAGGCGGGCTTCCCAGGCATCCATCCGCGAACGGTGCTCTGGAGTCATTCCATATGGGATGTCCTGGAGCTGTCCAACAGGTCTCAATTGTCCGGAAGAAGGAATCCTGGAAGGGGGCATCCCACAACTCCCAACGTGGGAAAACCTCAATGGTCTCGAGATTCCGCTCCCTTCATGAAGCGGCCGTCATGCTCAGAAACTCCCACCTGAGCCAACGTCTGATCCTCGCCCTGACTTCAGATGCATGAGATATTGGTTCAGATCTGCAGGGGGTACCTGCCGTGCCCTCGCCCTGAAACCCAAGTCTAGCTTGTCTTCTCAGACTTCCATCCTCACACTCCTGGCCCCAAAGCCCTCAAGTTTGGCAATTCCGGACCCACAATGCAGCACTCTGCCTGCCCTCTAGAGAAAAAAATGATTGCCTCATGAGCTGCCCAGGCACCTTAAATGAGGGTAAAGCTACACAGCACTCGACTTTACCCAAATTATATAGTCTAACCTGGGCACTAATGCACTGTCGAACACATCCTGAGCCCGGACCTCCTGACCAACACCCAGAAAGCTGACCGCACACTGAGCACATAAAACCCGCCATGGCCTTAGGTCATCATCTCTTCCCTACCTCAGTTTTCAGGCTTCAGAACCGAGACCTTATCTCCAATCACTGCCCAGGGGTGAGTCTGATGCAGAAATCAGAACTCCTCCTTACCCATGGCAAGAACCCTTGTGGTTGGCACGTTGTCCAACGATCAGTGTAGGAGAAAGCCTGAGGCCCCGCCCATTCTTGAGTGCGACGAGGGCATACACACGCATTGTGACCCTCAGCATGAGTCCTGTCCTCTAGTAAGTCCTCTCAGTGGCTGGACCCTAAGATGTCATAATGGGCTTGACATGTCCCTAGGCCCCAATTTTTAACCAGATTTCTGATTGTCCAGTCGCCCCTCCTAGGGCTCTACTCTGAAATCCCTCATTTGGTGGGACACCTGAGGTTAAAAAAGAAAACAACAACAACAACAAAATAAAACGGACTTCTTCCAGCCCACAGAATGAACCCAAACTCTTTGGACGGGGCCAAACCACCAGAGAGTAAGACTCGTCCATTTCCCATGAAGTCACCCAGAAATTCCACGACCATGAGTGACACGATATCCCGAGACAAAAACTTGAGCAGGAGCCTCACACTCGCCCTTCTTTCAAATCCCGAAAAGTTCTCCTCATGGTCTGTAGATCAGTCCTGCCATACCTATGACCTGAAACATAAGCCGAGTTTGTGTTTTCAGACAACTGTCCAAAAAGGGCTGGACTACACAACCTACAGGCTCAGGCCCCTGGAGCCAAACCTGAGGACTGTACTTGCCCTCTCCAAGGGAATTGTGTGTGCCCATTCCAATGGCCACAACCCTTCTAATAGGATAAACCTCCAAAGTCCCTGATATATCTCAATAGTGGTAGCTTCCCAGGAAAAACAGGGGCAATCTGAGCCCAAATGAGCCCCTACCTGCACTCAGACCCATAGACAGATGTCCCCAGAGGTAAAAAGGAAAGAACAGGCCCCTAGGCACTAATCAGATCCATTGCTTTGGTTTCCAGGCATCTCTCCTCAGAGGCCTGGATTTCAAAAGCAGCATATAGCTGTTTCTTGTTTCACCCATCAGAAAACATCTCATCTACACATGGGAAACTTGCACGTTGGAGCTGTGTCAAAGCCTCTGTTTAGGAGAACCCTTTAGGGCCCCAGTGCCACCGCTTCATTCCAAGGTCTCCATAGACACAAAAGCACATTCGGACCCATCCCCAGGGGTGTGCATTTCAACTCAGCATCCTCGGTAGCTCCCCACAGATCCAGGAGATCTAAACTGTCTTGTTGCTAGGAGACAATTGGAATGCGAGGTGGGCTACCCAGCCATCCATCCTTAGAACCCTGCTCAGAATCATTGGCCTGGAGCCAAACAACAGGTCTCAATTGTCCTGCCGAAGACTCTCTGCAGTTTGGAGCTTCTCACAACTCCCATCATGGGAAAACCCCCATGGCCTCGTGATGCCCCCCCATTCATGAAGGGGCCATCAGGGACAGAAACTCCAACCTGAGCGATCGTCTGATCCTCGCCCTGACTTCAGATGCACGAGATCTCGATTCAGGTCTGTAGATTGTGCCTGCCATGGCCTCACCCAGAAACCTAAGCCTAGCTTGTGTTCTCAGACTTTTGTCGTCAGACTACTGGCCCACAAGGCCTCCAGTTTGGCAATCCAGAACTACAATGCAGCACTCTGCCTGCCCTCCAGATAAAAAACTTTGTCCTCTGGGGCTACCCAGTAACCCCAAATGAGGATCAACCTGCACCGACCTTGGCTGTACCCCAAATACATAGGCTGACCAGGGCACTAATGCCCTTTCTGACACAGCCTGAGCCTGGACCCCCTGGCCCCTCCCAGACAGCTGGCCGCACACTGAGCACATCGAGCCGCCATGGCCTTAGGTCGTCATCTCTTCCCAACCTCGGTTTTCAGGTTTCAGAACCTAGACCTTATCTCCAATCACTGTCCATGTTGAAGGTGATGCAGAAATCAGAACTCCTTCCCCATGGCAAGAAACCTTGTGGTTGGCATGTTGTCCAACGTTCAGTGTCGTTGAAACCAGTGTGGCCCATGAGGCCCCGCCCATGATCGCGGGCCACATTGGTCACAAACACACATTGTGACGCTCAGGCTGAGCCCAGTCCTCAAGTAAGGCCACTCAGTGGCTGGATGAAGAGATAGCATATTGGGCTTGCCATGCCCCTAGGCCCCAATTTTTAACCATAGTTCGGATTGTCCCTTCAGTCTTCCCCACGGCTTTGCTTTGGAATTCCTCTTTTGGTGGGACACCTGAGGTAACAAAACTGAAATGAGCCCTCCCATCCCACAGATTGACGAAAAGCAATTGGGAATCGGGCCAAATCCTCAGAGAGGAAGATTGGTCCATGGCCCATGAGGCCTCCCCGACATTCCACGGCCATCACTGATACAAAATCCAGAGACAAAAGCCTGAGCAATCGCCACAGACTCGCACTTTCTTCATATCCAGTAGAGTTCTTCTCATGGTTTGTAGATCGGGCCTGCCATACCTACGTCCCCAAACCTAAGCTGAGTTTGTGTTTTCAGACTTCTGTCCTCAAAGTCTTGGGCCACACACCCTCCAGGCTGGGCCCCTGGAGCCACACATTAGGACTGTGCCTACCAATCCATGGGAATTCTGCCCATTCCATGGTCCAAAATCGTACAAATTAGGAGAAACCTCCAACGACCCTTAGGCCATCCCAATAGTGTGGGTCACCCGGAACAAACAAGGGGTGTCTGACACCAGCTGATAATCGACCTCCACTCATACCATAGATGGATGTCCCCAGAGAAGAAGATTGAACCAGACAGGACCCTAGGCCATAATAGGATCCATTGCTATGGGTTACAGGCATGTGTCCTCAAAAGCCTGATTCCAATACGAGCATAGGGGTTTTCCTGAGGCACCCATCAGAACTCATCTCGTCTCCACAAGTAAACCTGTGCATGGGAGCCATGTCCAAAGCTTAGGAAAGTACTTCAGGTTGCCGGTGCCACCGCCCCATTCCAAGGCCCTCATGGACACAAAAACACATTAGGACACATCCTCAGGAAAGTCCATTTCACCTCAGCCACCGAGGTTGCTCCCGCAGAGCCATCAGATCTAAACTGTCTTGTTGCTAGGAGACAATTGGAATGCGAGGCGGGCTTCCCAGGCATCCATCCGCGAACGGTGCTCTGGAGTCATTCCATATGGGATGTCCTGGAGCTGTCCAACAGGTCTCAATTGTCCGGAAGAAGGAATCCTGGAAGGGGGCATCCCACAACTCCCAACGTGGGAAAACCTCAATGGTCTCGAGATTCCGCTCCCTTCATGAAGCGGCCGTCATGCTCAGAAACTCCCACCTGAGCCAACGTCTGATCCTCGCCCTGACTTCAGATGCATGAGATATTGGTTCAGATCTGCAGGGGGTACCTGCCGTGCCCTCGCCCTGAAACCCAAGTCTAGCTTGTCTTCTCAGACTTCCATCCTCACACTCCTGGCCCCAAAGCCCTCAAGTTTGGCAATTCCGGACCCACAATGCAGCACTCTGCCTGCCCTCTAGAGAAAAAAATGATTGCCTCATGAGCTGCCCAGGCACCTTAAATGAGGGTAAAGCTACACAGCACTCGACTTTACCCAAATTATATAGTCTAACCTGGGCACTAATGCACTGTCGAACACATCCTGAGCCCGGACCTCCTGACCAACACCCAGAAAGCTGACCGCACACTGAGCACATAAAACCCGCCATGGCCTTAGGTCATCATCTCTTCCCTACCTCAGTTTTCAGGCTTCAGAACCGAGACCTTATCTCCAATCACTGCCCAGGGGTGAGTCTGATGCAGAAATCAGAACTCCTCCTTACCCATGGCAAGAACCCTTGTGGTTGGCACGTTGTCCAACGATCAGTGTAGGAGAAAGCCTGAGGCCCCGCCCATTCTTGAGTGCGACGAGGGCATACACACGCATTGTGACCCTCAGCATGAGTCCTGTCCTCTAGTAAGTCCTCTCAGTGGCTGGACCCTAAGATGTCATAATGGGCTTGACATGTCCCTAGGCCCCAATTTTTAACCAGATTTCTGATTGTCCAGTCGCCCCTCCTAGGGCTCTACTCTGAAATCCCTCATTTGGTGGGACACCTGAGGTTAAAAAAGAAAACAACAACAACAACAAAATAAAACGGACTTCTTC
Source organism: Mustela nivalis (assembly GCF_964662115.1). Taxonomy (NCBI): domain Eukaryota; kingdom Metazoa; phylum Chordata; class Mammalia; order Carnivora; family Mustelidae; genus Mustela; species Mustela nivalis. The sequence goes on along the minus strand of NW_028135560.1, from coordinate 74,566 downwards.
CAGCCCACAGAATGAACCCAAACTCTTTGGACGGGGCCAAACCACCAGAGAGTAAGACTCGTCCATTTCCCATGAAGTCACCCAGAAATTCCACGACCATGAGTGACACGATATCCCGAGACAAAAACTTGAGCAGGAGCCTCACACTCGCCCTTCTTTCAAATCCCGAAAAGTTCTCCTCATGGTCTGTAGATCAGTCCTGCCATACCTATGACCTGAAACATAAGCCGAGTTTGTGTTTTCAGACAACTGTCCAAAAAGGGCTGGACTACACAACCTACAGGCTCAGGCCCCTGGAGCCAAACCTGAGGACTGTACTTGCCCTCTCCAAGGGAATTGTGTGTGCCCATTCCAATGGCCACAACCCTTCTAATAGGATAAACCTCCAAAGTCCCTGATATATCTCAATAGTGGTAGCTTCCCAGGAAAAACAGGGGCAATCTGAGCCCAAATGAGCCCCTACCTGCACTCAGACCCATAGACAGATGTCCCCAGAGGTAAAAAGGAAAGAACAGGCCCCTAGGCACTAATCAGATCCATTGCTTTGGTTTCCAGGCATCTCTCCTCAGAGGCCTGGATTTCAAAAGCAGCATATAGCTGTTTCTTGTTTCACCCATCAGAAAACATCTCATCTACACATGGGAAACTTGCACGTTGGAGCTGTGTCAAAGCCTCTGTTTAGGAGAACCCTTTAGGGCCCCAGTGCCACCGCTTCATTCCAAGGTCTCCATAGACACAAAAGCACATTCGGACCCATCCCCAGGGGTGTGCATTTCAACTCAGCATCCTCGGTAGCTCCCCACAGATCCAGGAGATCTAAACTGTCTTGTTGCTAGGAGACAATTGGAATGCGAGGTGGGCTACCCAGCCATCCATCCTTAGAACCCTGCTCAGAATCATTGGCCTGGAGCCAAACAACAGGTCTCAATTGTCCTGCCGAAGACTCTCTGCAGTTTGGAGCTTCTCACAACTCCCATCATGGGAAAACCCCCATGGCCTCGTGATGCCCCCCCATTCATGAAGGGGCCATCAGGGACAGAAACTCCAACCTGAGCGATCGTCTGATGCTCGCCCTGACTTCAGATGCACGAGATCTCGATTCAGGTCTGTAGATTGTGCCTGCCATGGCCTCACCCAGAAACCTAAGCCTAGCTTGTGTTCTCAGACTTTTGTCGTCAGACTACTGGCCCACAAGGCCTCCAGTTTGGCAATCCAGAACTACAATGCAGCACTCTGCCTGCCCTCCAGATAAAAAACTTTGTCCTCTGGGGCTACCCAGTAACCCCAAATGAGGATCAACCTGCACCGACCTTGGCTGTACCCCAAATACATAGGCTGACCAGGGCACTAATGCCCTTTCTGACACAGCCTGAGCCTGGACCCCCTGGCCCCTCCCAGACAGCTGGCCGCACACTGAGCACATCGAGCCGCCATGGCCTTAGGTCGTCATCTCTTCCCAACCTCGGTTTTCAGGTTTCAGAACCTAGACCTTATCTCCAATCACTGTCCATGTTGAAGGTGATGCAGAAATCAGAACTCCTTCCCCATGGCAAGAAACCTTGTGGTTGGCATGTTGTCCAACGTTCAGTGTCGTTGAAACCAGTGTGGCCCATGAGGCCCCGCCCATGCTCGCGGGCCACATTTGTCACAAACACACATTGTGACGCTCAGGCTGAGCCCAGTCCTCAAGTAAGGCCACTCAGTGGCTGGATGAAGAGATAGCATATTGGGCTTGCCATGCCCCTAGGCCCCAATTTTTAACCATAGTTCGGATTGTCCCTTCAGTCTTCCCCACGGCTTTGCTTTGGAATTCCTCTTTTGGTGGGACACCTGAGGTAACAAAACTGAAATGAGTCCTCCCATCCCACAGATTGACGAAAAGCAATTGGGAATCGGGCCAAATCCTCAGAGAGGAAGATTCGTCCATGGCCCATGAGGCCTCCCCGACATTCCACGGCCATCACTGATACAAAATCCAGAGACAAAAGCCTGAGCAATCGCCACAGACTCGCACTTTCTTCATATCCTGTAGAGTTCTTCTCATGGTTTGTAGATCGGGCCTGCCATACCTACGTCCCCAAACCTAAGCTGAGTTTGTGTTTTCAGACTTCTGTCCTCAAAGTCTTGGGCCACACACCCTCCAGGCTGGGCCCCTGGAGCCACACATTAGGACTGTGCCTACCAATCCATGGGAATTCTGCCCATTCCATGGTCCAAAATCGTACAAATTAGGAGAAACCTCCAACGACCCTTAGGCCATCCCAATAGTGTGGGTCACCCGGAACAAACAAGGGGTGTCTGACACCAGCTGATAATCGACCTCCACTCATACCATAGATGGATGTCCCCAGAGAAGAAGATTGAACCAGACAGGACCCTAGGCCATAATAGGATCCATTGCTATGGGTTACAGGCATGTGTCCTCAAAAGCCTGATTCCAATACGAGCATAGGGGTTTTCCTGAGGCACCCATCAGAACTCATCTCGTCTCCACAAGTAAACCTGTGCATGGGAGCCATGTCCAAAGCTTAGGAAAGTACTTCAGGTTGCCGGTGCCACCGCCCCATTCCAAGGCCCTCATGGACACAAAAACACATTAGGACACATCCTCAGGAAAGTCCATTTCACCTCAGCCACCGAGGTTGCTCCCGCAGAGCCATCAGATCTAAACTGTCTTGTTGCTAGGAGACAATTGGAATGCGAGGCGGGCTTCCCAGGCATCCATCCGCGAACGGTGCTCTGGAGTCATTCCATATGGGATGTCCTGGAGCTGTCCAACAGGTCTCAATTGTCCGGAAGAAGGAATCCTGGAAGGGGGCATCCCACAACTCCCAACGTGGGAAAACCTCAATGGTCTCGAGATTCCGCTCCCTTCATGAAGCGGCCGTCATGCTCAGAAACTCCCACCTGAGCCAACGTCTGATCCTCGCCCTGACTTCAGATGCATGAGATATTGGTTCAGATCTGCAGGGGGTACCTGCCGTGCCCTCGCCCTGAAACCCAAGTCTAGCTTGTCTTCTCAGACTTCCATCCTCACACTCCTGGCCCCAAAGCCCTCAAGTTTGGCAATTCCGGACCCACAATGCAGCACTCTGCCTGCCCTCTAGAGAAAAAAATGATTGCCTCATGAGCTGCCCAGGCACCTTAAATGAGGGTAAAGCTACACAGCACTCGACTTTACCCAAATTATATAGTCTAACCTGGGCACTAATGCACTGTCGAACACATCCTGAGCCCGGACCTCCTGACCAACACCCAGAAAGCTGACCGCACACTGAGCACATAAAACCCGCCATGGCCTTAGGTCATCATCTCTTCCCTACCTCAGTTTTCAGGCTTCAGAACCGAGACCTTATCTCCAATCACTGCCCAGGGGTGAGTGTAATGCAGAAATCAGAACTCCTCCTTACCCATGGCAAGAACCCTTGTGGTTGGCACGTTGTCCAACGATCAGTGTAGGAGAAAGCCTGAGGCCCCGCCCATTCTTGAGTGCGACGAGGGCATACACACGCATTGTGACCCTCAGCATGAGTCCTGTCCTCTAATAAGTCCTCTCAGTGGCTGGACCCTTAGATGTCATAATGGGCTTGACATGTCCCTAGGCCCCAATTTTTAACCAGATTTCTGATTGTCCAGTCGCCCCTCCTAGGGCTCTACTCTGAAATCCCTCATTTGGTGGGACACCTGAGGTTAAAAAAGAAAACAACAACAACAACAAAATAAAACGGACTTCTTCCAGCCCACAGAATGAACCCAAACTCTTTGGACGGGGCCAAACCACCAGAGAGTAAGACTCGTCCATTTCCCATGAAGTCACCCAGAAATTCCACGACCATGAGTGACACGATATCCCGAGACAAAAACTTGAGCAGGAGCCTCACACTCGCCCTTCTTTCAAATCCCGAAAAGTTCTCCTCATGGTCTGTAGATCAGTCCTGCCATACCTATGACCTGAAACATAAGCCGAGTTTGTGTTTTCAGACAACTGTCCAAAAAGGGCTGGACTACACAACCTACAGGCTCAGGCCCCTGGAGCCAAACCTGAGGACTGTACTTGCCCTCTCCAAGGGAATTGTGTGTGCCCATTCCAATGGCCACAACCCTTCTAATAGGATAAACCTCCAAAGTCCCTGATATATCTCAATAGTGGTAGCTTCCCAGGAAAAACAGGGGCAATCTGAGCCCAAATGAGCCCCTACCTGCACTCAGACCCATAGACAGATGTCCCCAGAGGTAAAAAGGAAAGAACAGGCCCCTAGGCACTAATCAGATCCATTGCTTTGGTTTCCAGGCATCTCTCCTCAGAGGCCTGGATTTCAAAAGCAGCATATAGCTGTTTCTTGTTTCACCCATCAGAAAACATCTCATCTACACATGGGAAACTTGCACGTTGGAGCTGTGTCAAAGCCTCTGTTTAGGAGAACCCTTTAGGGCCCCAGTGCCACCGCTTCATTCCAAGGTCTCCATAGACACAAAAGCACATTCGGACCCATCCCCAGGGGTGTGCATTTCAACTCAGCATCCTCGGTAGCTCCCCACAGATCCAGGAGATCTAAACTGTCTTGTTGCTAGGAGACAATTGGAATGCGAGGTGGGCTACCCAGCCATCCATCCTTAGAACCCTGCTCAGAATCATTGGCCTGGAGCCAAACAACAGGTCTCAATTGTCCTGCCGAAGACTCTCTGCAGTTTGGAGCTTCTCACAACTCCCATCATGGGAAAACCCCCATGGCCTCGTGATGCCCCCCCATTCATGAAGGGGCCATCAGGGACAGAAACTCCAACCTGAGCGATCGTCTGATCCTCGCCCTGACTTCAGATGCACGAGATCTCGATTCAGGTCTGTAGATTGTGCCTGCCATGGCCTCACCCAGAAACCTAAGCCTAGCTTGTGTTCTCAGACTTTTGTCGTCAGACTACTGGCCCACAAGGCCTCCAGTTTGGCAATCCAGAACTACAATGCAGCACTCTGCCTGCCCTCCAGATAAAAAACATTGTCCTCTGGGGCTACCCAGTAACCCCAAATGAGGATCAACCTGCACCGACCTTGGCTGTACCCCAAATACATAGGCTGACCAGGGCACTAATGCCCTTTCTGACACAGCCTGAGCCTGGACCCCCTGGCCCCTCCCAGACAGCTGGCCGCACACTGAGCACATCGAGCCGCCATGGCCTTAGGTCGTCATCTCTTCCCAACCTCGGTTTTCAGGTTTCAGAACCTAGACCTTATCTCCAATCACTGTCCATGTTGAAGGTGATGCAGAAATCAGAACTCCTTCCCCATGGCAAGAAACCTTGTGGTTGGCATGTTGTCCAACGTTCAGTGTCGTTGAAACCAGTGTGGCCCATGAGGCCCCGCCCATGCTCGCGGGCCACATTTGTCACAAACACACATTGTGACGCTCAGGCTGAGCCCAGTCCTCAAGTAAGGCCACTCAGTGGCTGGATGAAGAGATAGCATATTGGGCTTGCCATGCCCCTAGGCCCCAATTTTTAACCATAGTTCGGATTGTCCCTTCAGTCTTCCCCACGGCTTTGCTTTGGAATTCCTCTTTTGGTGGGACACCTGAGGTAACAAAACTGAAATGAGTCCTCCCATCCCACAGATTGACGAAAAGCAATTGGGAATCGGGCCAAATCCTCAGAGAGGAAGATTCGTCCATGGCCCATGAGGCCTCCCCGACATTCCACGGCCATCACTGATACAAAATCCAGAGACAAAAGCCTGAGCAATCGCCACAGACTCGCACTTTCTTCATATCCAGTAGAGTTCTTCTCATGGTTTGTAGATCGGGCCTGCCATACCTACGTCCCCAAACCTAAGCTGAGTTTGTGTTTTCAGACTTCTGTCCTCAAAGTCTTGGGCCACACACCCTCCAGGCTGGGCCCCTGGAGCCACACATTAGGACTGTGCCTACCAATCCATGGGAATTCTGCCCATTCCATGGTCCAAAATCGTACAAATTAGGAGAAACCTCCAACGACCCTTAGGCCATCCCAATAGTGTGGGTCACCCGGAACAAACAAGGGCTGTCTGACACCAGCTGATAATCGACCTCCACTCATACCATAGATGGATGTCCCCAGAGAAGAAGATTGAACCAGACAGGACCCTAGGCCATAATAGGATCCATTGCTATGGGTTACAGGCATGTGTCCTCAAAAGCCTGATTCCAATACGAGCATAGGGGTTTTCCTGAGGCACCCATCAGAACTCATCTCGTCTCCACAAGTAAACCTGTGCATGGGAGCCATGTCCAAAGCTTAGGAAAGTACTTCAGGTTGCCGGTGCCACCGCCCCATTCCAAGGCCCTCATGGACACAAAAACACATTAGGACACATCCTCAGGAAAGTCCATTTCACCTCAGCCACCGAGGTTGCTCCCGCAGAGCCATCAGATCTAAACTGTCTTGTTGCTAGGAGACAATTGGAATGCGAGGCGGGCTTCCCAGGCATCCATCCGCGAACGGTGCTCTGGAGTCATTCCATATGGGATGTCCTGGAGCTGTCCAACAGGTCTCAATTGTCCGGAAGAAGGAATCCTGGAAGGGGGCATCCCACAACTCCCAACGTGGGAAAACCTCAATGGTCTCGAGATTCCGCTCCCTTCATGAAGCGGCCGTCATGCTCAGAAACTCCCACCTGAGCCAACGTCTGATCCTCGCCCTGACTTCAGATGCATGAGATATTGGTTCAGATCTGCAGGGGGTACCTGCCGTGCCCTCGCCCTGAAACCCAAGTCTAGCTTGTCTTCTCAGACTTCCATCCTCACACTCCTGGCCCCAAAGCCCTCAAGTTTGGCAATTCCGGACCCACAATGCAGCACTCTGCCTGCCCTCTAGAGAAAAAAATGATTGCCTCATGAGCTGCCCAGGCACCTTAAATGACGGTAAACCTACACAGCACTCGACTTTACCCAAATTATATAGTCTAACCTGGGCACTAATGCACTGTCGAACACATCCTGAGCCCGGACCTCCTGACCAACACCCAGAAAGCTGACCGCACACTGAGCACATAAAACCCGCCATGGCCTTAGGTCATCATCTCTTCCCTACCTCAGTTTTCAGGCTTCAGAACCGAGACCTTATCTCCAATCACTGCCCAGGGGTGAGTCTGATGCAGAAATCAGAACTCCTCCTTACCCATGGCAAGAACCCTTGTGGTTGGCACGTTGTCCAACGATCAGTGTAGGAGAAACCCTGAGGCCCCGCCCATTCTTGAGTGCGACGAGGGCATACACTCGCATTGTGACCCTCAGCATGAGTCCTGTCCTCTAGTAAGTCCTCTCAGTGGCTGGACCCTAAGATGTCATAATGGGCTTGACATGTCCCTAGGCCCCAATTTTTAACCAGATTTCTGATTGTCCAGTCGCCCCTCCTAGGGCTCTACTCTGAAATCCCTCATTTGGTGGGACACCTGAGGTTAAAAAAGAAAACAACAACAACAACAAAATAAAACGGACTTCTTCCAGCCCACAGAATGAACCCAAACTCTTTGGACGGGGCCAAACCACCAGAGAGTAAGACTCGTCCATTTCCCATGAAGTCACCCAGAAATTCCACGACCATGAGTGACACGATATCCCGAGACAAAAACTTGAGCAGGAGCCTCACACTCGCCCTTCTTTCAAATCCCGAAAAGTTCTCCTCATGGTCTGTAGATCAGTCCTGCCATACCTATGACCTGAAACATAAGCCGAGTTTGTGTTTTCAGACAACTGTCCAAAAAGGGCTGGACTACACAACCTACAGGCTCAGGCCCCTGGAGCCAAACCTGAGGACTGTACTTGCCCTCTCCAAGGGAATTGTGTGTGCCCATTCCAATGGCCACAACCCTTCTAATAGGATAAACCTCCAAAGTCCCTGATATATCTCAATAGTGGTAGCTTCCCAGGAAAAACAGGGGCAATCTGAGCCCAAATGAGCCCCTACCTGCACTCAGACCCATAGACAGATGTCCCCAGAGGTAAAAAGGAAAGAACAGGCCCCTAGGCACTAATCAGATCCATTGCTTTGGTTTCCAGGCATCTCTCCTCAGAGGCCTGGATTTCAAAAGCAGCATATAGCTGTTTCTTGTTTCACCCATCAGAAAACATCTCATCTACACATGGGAAACTTGCACGTTGGAGCTGTGTCAAAGCCTCTGTTTAGGAGAACCCTTTAGGGCCCCAGTGCCACCGCTTCATTCCAAGGTCTCCATAGACACAAAAGCACATTCGGACCCATCCCCAGGGGTGTGCATTTCAACTCAGCATCCTCGGTAGCTCCCCACAGATCCAGGAGATCTAAACTGTCTTGTTGCTAGGAGACAATTGGAATGCGAGGTGGGCTACCCAGCCATCCATCCTTAGAACCCTGCTCAGAATCATTGGCCTGGAGCCAAACAACAGGTCTCAATTGTCCTGCCGAAGACTCTCTGCAGTTTGGAGCTTCTCACAACTCCCATCATGGGAAAACCCCCATGGCCTCGTGATGCCCCCCCATTCATGAAGGGGCCATCAGGGACAGAAACTCCAACCTGAGCGATCGTCTGATCCTCGCCCTGACTTCAGATGCACGAGATCTCGATTCAGGTCTGTAGATTGTGCCTGCCATGGCCTCACCCAGAAACCTAAGCCTAGCTTGTGTTCTCAGACTTTTGTCGTCAGACTACTGGCCCACAAGGCCTCCAGTTTGGCAATCCAGAACTACAATGCAGCACTCTGCCTGCCCTCCAGATAAAAAACTTTGTCCTCTGGGGCTACCCAGTAACCCCAAATGAGGATCAACCTGCACCGACCTTGGCTGTACCCCAAATACATAGGCTGACCAGGGCACTAATGCCCTTTCTGACACAGCCTGAGCCTGGACCCCCTGGCCCCTCCCAGACAGCTGGCCGCACACTGAGCACATCGAGCCGCCATGGCCTTAGGTCGTCATCTCTTCCCAACCTCGGTTTTCAGGTTTCAGAACCTAGACCTTATCTCCAATCACTGTCCATGTTGAAGGTGATGCAGAAATCAGAACTCCTTCCCCATGGCAAGAAACCTTGTGGTTGGCATGTTGTCCAACGTTCAGTGTCGTTGAAACCAGTGTGGCCCATGAGGCCCCGCCCATGATCGCGGGCCACATTGGTCACAAACACACATTGTGACGCTCAGGCTGAGCCCAGTCCTCAAGTAAGGCCACTCAGTGGCTGGATGAAGAGATAGCATATTGGGCTTGCCATGCCCCTAGGCCCCAATTTTTAACCATAGTTCGGATTGTCCCTTCAGTCTTCCCCACGGCTTTGCTTTGGAATTCCTCTTTTGGTGGGACACCTGAGGTAACAAAACTGAAATGAGCCCTCCCATCCCACAGATTGACGAAAAGCAATTGGGAATCGGGCCAAATCCTCAGAGAGGAAGATTGGTCCATGGCCCATGAGGCCTCCCCGACATTCCACGGCCATCACTGATACAAAATCCAGAGACAAAAGCCTGAGCAATCGCCACAGACTCGCACTTTCTTCATATCCAGTAGAGTTCTTCTCATGGTTTGTAGATCGGGCCTGCCATACCTACGTCCCCAAACCTAAGCTGAGTTTGTGTTTTCAGACTTCTGTCCTCAAAGTCTTGGGCCACACACCCTCCAGGCTGGGCCCCTGGAGCCACACATTAGGACTGTGCCTACCAATCCATGGGAATTCTGCCCATTCCATGGTCCAAAATCGTACAAATTAGGAGAAACCTCCAACGACCCTTAGGCCATCCCAATAGTGTGGGTCACCCGGAACAAACAAGGGGTGTCTGACACCAGCTGATAATCGACCTCCACTCATACCATAGATGGATGTCCCCAGAGAAGAAGATTGAACCAGACAGGACCCTAGGCCATAATAGGATCCATTGCTATGGGTTACAGGCATGTGTCCTCAAAAGCCTGATTCCAATACGAGCATAGGGGTTTTCCTGAGGCACCCATCAGAACTCATCTCGTCTCCACAAGTAAACCTGTGCATGGGAGCCATGTCCAAAGCTTAGGAAAGTACTTCAGGTTGCCGGTGCCACCGCCCCATTCCAAGGCCCTCATGGACACAAAAACACATTAGGACACATCCTCAGGAAAGTCCATTTCACCTCAGCCACCGAGGTTGCTCCCGCAGAGCCATCAGATCTAAACTGTCTTGTTGCTAGGAGACAATTGGAATGCGAGGCGGGCTTCCCAGGCATCCATCCGCGAACGGTGCTCTGGAGTCATTCCATATGGGATGTCCTGGAGCTGTCCAACAGGTCTCAATTGTCCGGAAGAAGGAATCCTGGAAGGGGGCATCCCACAACTCCCAACGTGGGAAAACCTCAATGGTCTCGAGATTCCGCTCCCTTCATGAAGCGGCCGTCATGCTCAGAAACTCCCACCTGAGCCAACGTCTGATCCTCGCCCTGACTTCAGATGCATGAGATATTGGTTCAGATCTGCAGGGGGTACCTGCCGTGCCCTCGCCCTGAAACCCAAGTCTAGCTTGTCTTCTCAGACTTCCATCCTCACACTCCTGGCCCCAAAGCCCTCAAGTTTGGCAATTCCGGACCCACAATGCAGCACTCTGCCTGCCCTCTAGAGAAAAAAATGATTGCCTCATGAGCTGCCCAGGCACCTTAAATGAGGGTAAAGCTACACAGCACTCGACTTTACCCAAATTATATAGTCTAACCTGGGCACTAATGCACTGTCGAACACATCCTGAGCCCGGACCTCCTGACCAACACCCAGAAAGCTGACCGCACACTGAGCACATAAAACCCGCCATGGCCTTAGGTCATCATCTCTTCCCTACCTCAGTTTTCAGGCTTCAGAACCGAGACCTTATCTCCAATCACTGCCCAGGGGTGAGTGTAATGCAGAAATCAGAACTCCTCCTTACCCATGGCAAGAACCCTTGTGGTTGGCACGTTGTCCAACGATCAGTGTAGGAGAAAGCCTGAGGCCCCGCCCATTCTTGAGTGCGACGAGGGCATACACACGCATTGTGACCCTCAGCATGAGTCCTGTCCTCTAATAAGTCCTCTCAGTGGCTGGACCCTTAGATGTCATAATGGGCTTGACATGTCCCTAGGCCCCAATTTTTAACCAGATTTCTGATTGTCCAGTCGCCCCTCCTAGGGCTCTACTCTGAAATCCCTCATTTGGTGGGACACCTGAGGTTAAAAAAGAAAACAACAACAACAACAAAATAAAACGGACTTCTTCCAGCCCACAGAATGAACCCAAACTCTTTGGACGGGGCCAAACCACCAGAGAGTAAGACTCGTCCATTTCCCATGAAGTCACCCAGAAATTCCACGACCATGAGTGACACGATATCCCGAGACAAAAACTTGAGCAGGAGCCTCACACTCGCCCTTCTTTCAAATCCCGAAAAGTTCTCCTCATGGTCTGTAGATCAGTCCTGCCATACCTATGACCTGAAACATAAGCCGAGTTTGTGTTTTCAGACAACTGTCCAAAAAGGGCTGGACTACACAACCTACAGGCTCAGGCCCCTGGAGCCAAACCTGAGGACTGTACTTGCCCTCTCCAAGGGAATTGTGTGTGCCCATTCCAATGGCCACAACCCTTCTAATAGGATAAACCTCCAAAGTCCCTGATATATCTCAATAGTGGTAGCTTCCCAGGAAAAACAGGGGCAATCTGAGCCCAAATGAGCCCCTACCTGCACTCAGACCCATAGACAGATGTCCCCAGAGGTAAAAAGGAAAGAACAGGCCCCTAGGCACTAATCAGATCCATTGCTTTGGTTTCCAGGCATCTCTCCTCAGAGGCCTGGATTTCAAAAGCAGCATATAGCTGTTTCTTGTTTCACCCATCAGAAAACATCTCATCTACACATGGGAAACTTGCACGTTGGAGCTGTGTCAAAGCCTCTGTTTAGGAGAACCCTTTAGGGCCCCAGTGCCACCGCTTCATTCCAAGGTCTCCATAGACACAAAAGCACATTCGGACCCATCCCCAGGGGTGTGCATTTCAACTCAGCATCCTCGGTAGCTCCCCACAGATCCAGGAGATCTAAACTGTCTTGTTGCTAGGAGACAATTGGAATGCGAGGTGGGCTACCCAGCCATCCATCCTTAGAACCCTGCTCAGAATCATTGGCCTGGAGCCAAACAACAGGTCTCAATTGTCCTGCCGAAGACTCTCTGCAGTTTGGAGCTTCTCACAACTCCCATCATGGGAAAACCCCCATGGCCTCGTGATGCCCCCCCATTCATGAAGGGGCCATCAGGGACAGAAACTCCAACCTGAGCGATCGTCTGATCCTCGCCCTGACTTCAGATGCACGAGATCTCGATTCAGGTCTGTAGATTGTGCCTGCCATGGCCTCACCCAGAAACCTAAGCCTAGCTTGTGTTCTCAGACTTTTGTCGTCAGACTACTGGCCCACAAGGCCTCCAGTTTGGCAATCCAGAACTACAATGCAGCACTCTGCCTGCCCTCCAGATAAAAAACATTGTCCTCTGGGGCTACCCAGTAACCCCAAATGAGGATCAACCTGCACCGACCTTGGCTGTACCCCAAATACATAGGCTGACCAGGGCACTAATGCCCTTTCTGACACAGCCTGAGCCTGGACCCCCTGGCCCCTCCCAGACAGCTGGCCGCACACTGAGCACATCGAGCCGCCATGGCCTTAGGTCGTCATCTCTTCCCAACCTCGGTTTTCAGGTTTCAGAACCTAGACCTTATCTCCAATCACTGTCCATGTTGAAGGTGATGCAGAAATCAGAACTCCTTCCCCATGGCAAGAAACCTTGTGGTTGGCATGTTGTCCAACGTTCAGTGTCGTTGAAACCAGTGTGGCCCATGAGGCCCCGCCCATGCTCGCGGGCCACATTTGTCACAAACACACATTGTGACGCTCAGGCTGAGCCCAGTCCTCAAGTAAGGCCACTCAGTGGCTGGATGAAGAGATAGCATATTGGGCTTGCCATGCCCCTAGGCCCCAATTTTTAACCATAGTTCGGATTGTCCCTTCAGTCTTCCCCACGGCTTTGCTTTGGAATTCCTCTTTTGGTGGGACACCTGAGGTAACAAAACTGAAATGAGTCCTCCCATCCCACAGATTGACGAAAAGCAATTGGGAATCGGGCCAAATCCTCAGAGAGGAAGATTCGTCCATGGCCCATGAGGCCTCCCCGACATTCCACGGCCATCACTGATACAAAATCCAGAGACAAAAGCCTGAGCAATCGCCACAGACTCGCACTTTCTTCATATCCAGTAGAGTTCTTCTCATGGTTTGTAGATCGGGCCTGCCATACCTACGTCCCCAAACCTAAGCTGAGTTTGTGTTTTCAGACTTCTGTCCTCAAAGTCTTGGGCCACACACCCTCCAGGCTGGGCCCCTGGAGCCACACATTAGGACTGTGCCTACCAATCCATGGGAATTCTGCCCATTCCATGGTCCAAAATCGTACAAATTAGGAGAAACCTCCAACGACCCTTAGGCCATCCCAATAGTGTGGGTCACCCGGAACAAACAAGGGGTGTCTGACACCAGCTGATAATCGACCTCCACTCATACCATAGATGGATGTCCCCAGAGAAGAAGATTGAACCAGACAGGACCCTAGGCCATAATAGGATCCATTGCTATGGGTTACAGGCATGTGTCCTCAAAAGCCTGATTCCAATACGAGCATAGGGGTTTTCCTGAGGCACCCATCAGAACTCATCTCGTCTCCACAAGTAAACCTGTGCATGGGAGCCATGTCCAAAGCTTAGGAAAGTACTTCAGGTTGCCGGTGCCACCGCCCCATTCCAAGGCCCTCATGGACACAAAAACACATTAGGACACATCCTCAGGAAAGTCCATTTCACCTCAGCCACCGAGGTTGCTCCCGCAGAGCCATCAGATCTAAACTGTCTTGTTGCTAGGAGACAATTGGAATGCGAGGCGGGCTTCCCAGGCATCCATCCGCGAACGGTGCTCTGGAGTCATTCCATATGGGATGTCCTGGAGCTGTCCAACAGGTCTCAATTGTCCGGAAGAAGGAATCCTGGAAGGGGGCATCCCACAACTCCCAACGTGGGAAAACCTCAATGGTCTCGAGATTCCGCTCCCTTCATGAAGCGGCCGTCATGCTCAGAAACTCCCACCTGAGCCAACGTCTGATCCTCGCCCTGACTTCAGATGCATGAGATATTGGTTCAGATCTGCAGGGGGTACCTGCCGTGCCCTCGCCCTGAAACCCAAGTCTAGCTTGTCTTCTCAGACTTCCATCCTCACACTCCTGGCCCCAAAGCCCTCAAGTTTGGCAATTCCGGACCCACAATGCAGCACTCTGCCTGCCCTCTAGAGAAAAAAATGATTGCCTCATGAGCTGCCCAGGCACCTTAAATGACGGTAAACCTACACAGCACTCGACTTTACCCAAATTATATAGTCTAACCTGGGCACTAATGCACTGTCGAACACATCCTGAGCCCGGACCTCCTGACCAACACCCAGAAAGCTGACCGCACACTGAGCACATAAAACCCGCCATGGCCTTAGGTCATCATCTCTTCCCTACCTCAGTTTTCAGGCTTCAGAACCGAGACCTTATCTCCAATCACTGCCCAGGGGTGAGTCTGATGCAGAAATCAGAACTCCTCCTTACCCATGGCAAGAACCCTTGTGGTTGGCACGTTGTCCAACGATCAGTGTAGGAGAAACCCTGAGGCCCCGCCCATTCTTGAGTGCGACGAGGGCATACACTCGCATTGTGACCCTCAGCATGAGTCCTGTCCTCTAGTAAGTCCTCTCAGTGGCTGGACCCTAAGATGTCATAATGGGCTTGACATGTCCCTAGGCCCCAATTTTTAACCAGATTTCTGATTGTCCAGTCGCCCCTCCTAGGGCTCTACTCTGAAATCCCTCATTTGGTGGGACACCTGAGGTTAAAAAAGAAAACAACAACAACAACAAAATAAAACGGACTTCTTCCAGCCCACAGAATGAACCCAAACTCTTTGGACGGGGCCAAACCACCAGAGAGTAAGACTCGTCCATTTCCCATGAAGTCACCCAGAAATTCCACGACCATGAGTGACACGATATCCCGAGACAAAAACTTGAGCAGGAGCCTCACACTCGCCCTTCTTTCAAATCCCGAAAAGTTCTCCTCATGGTCTGTAGATCAGTCCTGCCATACCTATGACCTGAAACATAAGCCGAGTTTGTGTTTTCAGACAACTGTCCAAAAAGGGCTGGACTACACAACCTACAGGCTCAGGCCCCTGGAGCCAAACCTGAGGACTGTACTTGCCCTCTCCAAGGGAATTGTGTGTGCCCATTCCAATGGCCACAACCCTTCTAATAGGATAAACCTCCAAAGTCCCTGATATATCTCAATAGTGGTAGCTTCCCAGGAAAAACAGGGGCAATCTGAGCCCAAATGAGCCCCTACCTGCACTCAGACCCATAGACAGATGTCCCCAGAGGTAAAAAGGAAAGAACAGGCCCCTAGGCACTAATCAGATCCATTGCTTTGGTTTCCAGGCATCTCTCCTCAGAGGCCTGGATTTCAAAAGCAGCATATAGCTGTTTCTTGTTTCACCCATCAGAAAACATCTCATCTACACATGGGAAACTTGCACGTTGGAGCTGTGTCAAAGCCTCTGTTTAGGAGAACCCTTTAGGGCCCCAGTGCCACCGCTTCATTCCAAGGTCTCCATAGACACAAAAGCACATTCGGACCCATCCCCAGGGGTGTGCATTTCAACTCAGCATCCTCGGTAGCTCCCCACAGATCCAGGAGATCTAAACTGTCTTGTTGCTAGGAGACAATTGGAATGCGAGGTGGGCTACCCAGCCATCCATCCTTAGAACCCTGCTCAGAATCATTGGCCTGGAGCCAAACAACAGGTCTCAATTGTCCTGCCGAAGACTCTCTGCAGTTTGGAGCTTCTCACAACTCCCATCATGGGAAAACCCCCATGGCCTCGTGATGCCCCCCCATTCATGAAGGGGCCATCAGGGACAGAAACTCCAACCTGAGCGATCGTCTGATCCTCGCCCTGACTTCAGATGCACGAGATCTCGATTCAGGTCTGTAGATTGTGCCTGCCATGGCCTCACCCAGAAACCTAAGCCTAGCTTGTGTTCTCAGACTTTTGTCGTCAGACTACTGGCCCACAAGGCCTCCAGTTTGGCAATCCAGAACTACAATGCAGCACTCTGCCTGCCCTCCAGATAAAAAACATTGTCCTCTGGGGCTACCCAGTAACCCCAAATGAGGATCAACCTGCACCGACCTTGGCTGTACCCCAAATACATAGGCTGACCAGGGCACTAATGCCCTTTCTGACACAGCCTGAGCCTGGACCCCCTGGCCCCTCCCAGACAGCTGGCCGCACACTGAGCACATCGAGCCGCCATGGCCTTAGGTCGTCATCTCTTCCCAACCTCGGTTTTCAGGTTTCAGAACCTAGACCTTATCTCCAATCACTGTCCATGTTGAAGGTGATGCAGAAATCAGAACTCCTTCCCCATGGCAAGAAACCTTGTGGTTGGCATGTTGTCCAACGTTCAGTGTCGTTGAAACCAGTGTGTCCCATGAGGCCCCGCCCATGCTCGCGGGCCACATTGGTCACAAACACACATTGTGACCCTCAGGCTGAGCCCAGTCCTCAAGTAAGGCCACTCAGTGGCTGGATGAAGAGATAGCATATTGGGCTTGCCATGCCCCTAGGCCCCAATTTTTAACCGTAGTTCGTATTGTCCCTTCAGTCTTCCCCACGGCTTTGCTTTGGAATTCCTCTTTTGGTGGGACACCTGAGGTAACAAAACTGAAATGAGTCCTCCCATCCCACAGATTGACGAAACGCAATTGGGAATCGGGCCAAATCCTCAGAGAGGAAGATTCGTCCATGGCCCATGAGGCCTCCCCAACATTCCACGGCCATCACTGATACAAAATCCAGAGACCAAAGCCTGAGCAATCGCCACAGACTCGTTCTTTCTTCATATCCTGTAGAGTTCTTCTCATGGTTTGTAGATCGGGCCTGCCATAACTACGTCCCCAAACCTAAGCTGAGTTTGTGTTTTCAGACTTCTGTCCTCAAAGTCTTGGGCCACACACCCTCCAGGCTGGGCCCCTGGAGCCACACATTAGGACTGTGCCTACCAATCCATGGGAATTCTGCCCATTCCATGGTCCATAATTGTACAAATTAGTAGAAACCTCGAAAGTCCCTAAGGCCATCCCAATAGTGTAGGTCGCCCGGAACAAACAAGGGGTGTCTGACACCAGCTGATAATCGACCTCTACTCATACCATAGATGGATGTCCCCAGAGAAGAAGATTGAACCAGTCAGGACCCTAGGCCATAATAGGATCCATTGCTTTGGGTTACAGGCATGTGTCCTCAAAAGCCTGATTCCAAGACGAGCATAGGGGTTTTCCAGAGGCACCCATCAGAACTCAACTCGTCTCCACAAGGAAACCTGTGCATGGGAGCCATGTCCAAAGCTTAGGAGAGTACTTCAGGTTGCCGGTGCCACCGCCCCATTCCAAGGCCCTCATGGACACAAAAACACATTAGGACCCATCCTCAGGAAAGTCCATTTCAACTCAGCCACCCCGGTTGCTCCGGCAGAGCCATCAGATCTAAACTGTCTTGTTGCTAGGAGACAATTGGAATGCGAGGCGGGCTTCCCAGGCATCCATCCACGAACGGTGCTCTGGAGTCATTCCATATGGGATGTCCTGGAGCTGTCCAACAGGTTTCAATTGTCCCGCAGAAGGAATCCTTTAAGGGGGCATCCCACTACTCCCAACGTGGGAAAACCTCAATGGCCTCGAGATTCCGCTCCCTTCATGAAGCATCCATCAGGCACAGAAAATCCAACCTGAGCCATCGTCTGATCCTCGCCCTGACTTCAGATGCATGAGATATTGGTTCAGATCTGCCGGGGGTACCTACCGTGACCTCGCCCTGAAACCGAAGTCTAGCTTGTCTTCTCAGACAACTGTCCTCACACTCCTGGCCCCAAAGCCCTCATGTTTGGCAATTCCGGACCCACAATGCAGCACTCTGCCTGCCCTCTAGAAAAAAAATTATTGCCTCATGAGCTGCCCAGGCACCTTAAATGAGGGTAAACCTACACAGCACTTGACTTTACCCAAATTATATAGTCTAACCTGGGCACTAATGCACTGTCGAACACAACCTGAGCCCGGAACTCCTGACCAACACCCAGAAAGCTAACCGCACACTGAGCACATAAAACCCGCCATGGCCTTAGGTCATCATCTCTTCCCTACCTCAGTTTTCAGGCTTCAGAACCGAGACCTTATCTCCAATCACTGCCCAGGGGTGAGTGTAATGCAGAAATCAGAACTCCTCCTTACCCATGGCAAGAACCCTTGTGGTTGGCACGTTGTCCAACGTTCAGTGTAGGAGAAACCAGCATTCACCCTGAGGCCCCGCCCATTCTTGAGTGCGACGAGGGCATACACACGCATTGTGACCCTCAGCATGATTCCTGTACTCTAGTAAGTCCTCTCCTTGGCTGTACCATTAGATGTCATAATGGGCTTGACATGTCCCTAGGCCCCAATTTTTAACCAGATTTCTGATTGTCCAGTCGCCCCTCCCCAGGGCTCTACTCTGGAATCCCTCATTTGGTGGGACACCTGAGGTTAAAAAAGAAAACAACAACAACAACAAAATAAAACGGACTTCTTCCAGCCCACAGAATGACCCCAAACTCTTTGGACGGGGCCAAGCCACCAGAAAGTAAGACTCGTCCATTTCCCATGAAGTCACCCAGAAATTCCACGACCATGAGTGACACGATATCCCGAGACAAAAACATGAGCAGGAGCCTCACATCGCCCTTCTTTCAAATCCAGAAGAGTTCTCCTCATGGTCTTTAGATTAGTCCTGCCATACCTATGACCCGAAACATAACCCGAGTTTTTGTTTTCAGACAACTGTCCAAACAGCCCTGGCCTACACAACCTACAGGCTCAGAACCCTGGAGCCAAACCTGAGGACTGTACTTGCCCTCTCCAAGGGAATTGTGTGTGCCCATTCCAATGGCCACAACCCTTCTAAAAGGATAAACCTCCAAAATCCCTGATCCATCTCAATAGTGGTGGCTTCCCAGGAAAAACAGGGGCAATCTGAGCACTACAGAGCACCTACCTGCACTCAGACCCATAGACACATGTGCCCAGAGGTAAAAAGGAAAGAACAGGCCCCTAGGCACTAATCAGATCCATTGCTTTCGTTTCCAGGCATCTCTCATCAGAGGCCTGGAATTCAAAAGCAGCATATAGCTGTTTCTTGACTCACCCAACAGAAAACATCTCATCTACACATGGGATACTTGCACATTGGAGCTGTGTCAAAGCCTCTGTTTAGTAGAACTCTTTAGGCCCCAAGTGCCCCCGCTTCATTCCAAGGTCTCCTTAGACACAAAAGCACATTAGGACCCATGTCCAGGGGTGTCCATTTCAACTCAGCGTCCTCGGTTGCTCCCCACAGATCCAGGAGATCTAACCTGTCTTGTTGCTAGGAGACAATTTGAATGCGAGGTGGGCTACCCAGCCATCTATCCTTAGAACCCTGCTCAGAATCATTGGCCTGGAGCCAAACAACAGGTCTGAATTGTCCTGCCGAAGACTCTCTGCAGTTTGGAGCTTCTCACAACTCCCATCGTGGGAAAATCCGCATGGCCTCGTGATCCCCCCCCCATTCATGAAGGGGCCATCAGGGACAGAAACTCCAACCTGAGCGATCGTCTGATCCTCGCCCTGACTTCAGATGCATGAGATCTCGATTCAGGACTGTAGATTGTGCCTGCCATGGCCTCACCCAGAAACCTAAGCCTAGCTTGTGTTCTCAAACTTTTGTCGTCAGACTACTGGCCCACAAGCCCTCCAGTTTGGCAATCCAGAACTACAATGCAGCACTCTGCCTGCCCTCCAGATAAAAAACATTGTCCTCTGGGGCTACCCAGTAACCCCAAATGAGGATCAACCTGCACCGACCTTGGCTGTACCCCAAATACATAGGCTGACCAGGGCACGAATGCCCTTTCTGACACAGCCTGAGCCTGGACCCCCTGGCCCGTCCCAGACAGCTGACCGCACACTGAGCACATCGAGCCGCCATGGCCTTAGGTCGTCTTCTTTTCCCAACCTCGGATTTCAGGCTTTAGATTCTAGACCTTACCTCCAATCACTGCCCAGGGTTGAACGGGATGCAGAAATCAGAACTCCTTCCCCATGGCAAGATACCTTGTGGTTGGCATGTTGTCCAACTTTCAGTGTTGTTGAATCCAGTGTTGCCCATGAGTCCCCGCCATGCTCACAGGCTACATTGGTCACAAACACACATTGTGACCCTCAGCCTGACCAAAGTCCTCAAGTAAGGCCTCTCAGTGGCTGGATGAAGAGATAGCATATTGGGCTTGCCATGCCCCTAGTCCCCAATTTTGAACCATAGTTCTGGTGGTCCCTTCAGTCTTCCCCACGGCTTTGCTTTGGAATTCCTCTTTTCGTGGGACACCTGAGGTAACAAAACTGAAAGGAGTCCTCCCATCCCACAGTTTGACGAAAATAAATTGGGAATCGGGCGAAATCCTCATAGAGGTAGATTCGTCCATGGCCCATGTAGCATCCCCGACATTCTACGGCCATTGCTGATACAAATTCCAGAGACAAAAGCCTGAGCAAGCGCCTAAGACTCGCTCTATATTCAAATCTTCATGAGTTCTTCTCATTGTTTGTATATTGGGCCTGCCATACCGACGTCCCCAAAAAAAAACCGAGTTTGTGTATCAGAATCACAATCAGAACTCTGCCTTCCACATGGCTGTAATGCTTGTTCTTCACATGGAGTCACACCTTCACGTGGGGAACCCTTCATGGCCCCTGATGCCACGCCAAAACATGAGTGCTGCTTGGGCACAAATTCACACTGTTACCCTAGCATGAGCCCCATGTCAAAGAAAGGCCTGTCAGGTTCGGGACGAAGATTCTGCATATAGTCCCTGCCATGCCCATAGGCACCCAGGACTAACTAGATGGTGTGTATTCCAGTTGAAGGAACCCACTGCTGTGCTCTAGAGTCCCTCTCCTGGGGGGTCCTTTCTGGCAGAAAACAGTACTCTTCACTTCCCACAAAATGAACCCAAACACTTGGGAGCTTGGACAATCCCCCGAGAGGAAGGCTCTTCCTCGGCCCCTGAGGCAACCCCTACCCTGACCGGACACTGTGAACGCAACACCCAGAGAAAAAGCCTGAGCAATTGCCTCCCATTTGCCCTCCTTTGATATTCAGAGAATCTCCCCTCACGGACTGGAGATCAAGCCTGCCATTACCTTGGCCCCATCCTGAGCCAAGTTTGCTTTTTCAGACATCTGTCCCCACAGCCCTGGCAAACACAGCCTCTAGGCTGGGTCCTCTGGAGCCATACAACAGGACCGTGCCTGCTCTCTCCTGGGAAACTGTGTCCATTCCTTTGGACACACACCTCCAGAATATGAGAAACCTCAAGGCCCCCGAGGACATCCCACTACTGGGAGCCTCCCTGGACACACAGGGGCATTCCGACACAAGCTGAGCAGCTACCTCCACGAAGGCATGCACACAGATGTCAACAGAGATAGAAGGTTGAGCCGGAGAGGCCCTTAGGCTTGCTTTGGGTTCCAGGTGTTACTCCTCAGAGGCTTTGGTTCGAAGAACAGGATATGGGGCTTTCCTGAGGCACTGAACAGAACTCCTCTCGTCTCCACATGGGAAGCTTTCTTACTGGGGATGTATCAAACCCTTCAGGTAGTGCCCAAGCAGCACTTGAGTGCTGATTGGGAACAAATTCACACTGTGACCCTAGCATGAGCCCCATGTCAAAGAAAGGCCTGTCAGGGCCTGGGCAAAGAGCCCGCATATGGGGCTTGCCAAGCCCCTATGCACCCAATCCTCACCAGGGTTTGAGATTTCCAGTCGCCCCGCCCGTACCTGGGGCTCTGATCTGGAATCCCTTTCATGGAGAGACACATGAGCCAGAAAACACGACTCCACCCTTCCCACAAAATGACCCCAATCTTGGAAGATGGGACAAATCTTCAGAGAGGGATACTCGTCCACAGTCCCTGAGGCCACCCCTCAAATCCACGGCTATCCCGGACACAGCATCCAGAGACAAAAGCCTGAAGGAACGCCTCCCACTCGCCCTTGTTTCAGAGGCCCAGGAGTTCCCTCTCGGGCTGTACCTCCGGCCTGCCATACCCTATGCACCACTCATAAGCTGACTTTGTGTTTTCAGACTTCTGTGCCCACAGCCTGGACCCACACACCTCCAGGCTAGGGCCGATGGAGCCACAGCAAAAGTTTGTGCCTGCCCTCTCCAAGGAAAGTGTGCCCAATCCATTGACCACAACCCTACAGGTTAGGGAAAAGCTCCAAGGCCCCTGAGGACATCAATAGTGTAGGCCACCCTGGACTAAGAGGGGCTCTCTGACACCAGCGGAGCAACTATCTTCACTTAGACTCTCAGAAAGTGTCCCCAGAGACAGAAGGTTGAAATGGACAGGCCCCCAGGCCCTAATATGAACCTTAGCTTTGTTCCATGTGTCCGTTCTCAGAGGACTGTTTTCGTAGACCAGCACATGGGGCTTTTCTGAGGCACCAAACCAAGCATCTCTCGTCTCCACATGGGCAGCTTTCTTACTGGGGATGTATCAAACCCTTCAGGTAAAAGAGTTCCGCAGGGCCACTGAACAACCAGCACATTCCAAGGTCTCCATGGACCCAAACACACATTATGACGCATCCTCAGGAGAGGCCATTTCAACTCAGCCCCCTGGGTCGCGTGTTCCAGAGGCCCCAAATCAAACATATCTTATCGCTAATGGCCAATTGGAATGCGAGGCATGCTGTACGGGGATCCATCCTTCGAACCCTGCTCTCCAGTCCTTCCATATGGTATGTCCTGGAGCCATGCAACAGGACTCGAATGTCCCGCAGAAGGAAACCTTGTGGTTTGGGGCAACCTCCAAACTCAGCGTGGGAAAACTTCCTTGGCCTCATGAGGCCCCCGCTTCATGAAGGTGCCATCATGGACACATACTCCAGCCTCAGCCAACGTCTGATCCTCAGCCTGACTTCAGATGCAGGAGATTTTGATTCAGCCTCTGCAGAATGGGCCTTCTCTGCCCTTGGCTCCAATCCTCACCCTAGCTTGTGTTTTCAGACTTCCGTCCTCTCACTCCAGGCCCACAAGCCCTCCCTACTGGGAATTCTGGGGCCACAATGAAGCACTCTGCCTGCCTCTCTGGAGAAAATCATTGTCTATGGTGCTGCCCAGAAACCCCAAATGAGGATCAAACTGCTTGGCCCTCGGCAACACCCCAATTGCATAGGCTACCTTAAACACTGATGCTCTGAGGCAAATAGCCTGAGCGCAGACCTTCCAACAGACACTGACACAGCTGGCTGCACACCCAGCACATTGGAACCGCCACTGCCTTAGGCCACCATCTATTCCCAACCTGGGTTTTCATTCATCGGAACCTAGACCTTATATCCAATCCCTGCACAGGGGGGACCCCCTCTGATGCACACAAGTCAGAACCCCTCCTACCCCATGGCAAGAAACCTTGCTGCTGGCAGTGAGTCAAACCTTCAGTGTAGGAGAAAACGGCATGGCCCATGAGGCAACGCCCAAGCGTGAGGGCCGCCTTGGGCACAAACACACATTGTGACCCTCAGCGTGAGTACCTTTTTCAAGTAACGCCTCTCAGTGACTGGACCAAGAGCCCGCATATGTGGTTTGCCATGACCATAGGAACCCAGGACTAAATAGATGGTGTGTATTCCAGTTGAGGGAACCCACTGCTGTGCTCTAGAGTCCCTCTCCTGGGGGGTCCCCTGTGGCAGAAAACAGTACTCTTCATTCCCACAGAATGAACACAAACACTTGGGAGCTTGGACAATCCCCCGAGAAGAAGGCTCTTCCTCGGCCTCTGAGACAACCCCTACCCGGACCGGACACTGTAAAACCTGAGTGACTGCCTCCCACTTGCCCTACTTTGATTTCCAGAGGATCTCCCCTCACGGACTGGAGATCAGGCCTGCCTTTACATTGGCCACTAGCTGAGCCAAGTTTGCTTTTTCAGACATCTGTCCCCACAGCCCTGGCAAACACAGCCTCTAGGCTGGGTCCTCTGGAGCCATACCACAGGACCGTGCCTGCTCTCTCCTGGGAAACTGTGTCCATTCCTTTGGCCACACACCTCCAGAATATGAGAAACCTCAAGGCCCCCAAGGACATCCCACTACTGGGAGCCTCCCTGGACACACAGGGGCATTCGGACACAAGCTGAGCAGCTACCTCCACGAAGGCATGCAAACAGATGTCAACAGAGATAGAAGGTTGAGCCGGACAGGCCCTTAGGCCATAATCTCAACTCTTGCTTTGGGTTCCAGGTGTTACTCCTCAGAGGCTTTGGTTCGAAGAACAGGATATGGGGCTTTCCTGAGGCACTGAACAGAACTCCTCTCATCTCCACATGGGAAGCTTCCTTGTTGGAGCTGTGTCAAACACCTCAGTTTGGAAAACCCTGCAGAGTTCCTGAGCCACCTCCACATTCCAAGGTCTCCCAGGCCACCAAGCCTCAGTAGGACTCATCTTCAGGAGAGTCCATTTCAACTCTCCCCTCTGGGTAGCTCACTCAGGAGCCTGCAGATTGAGCCTCCCTTGTCCTGACTAAAGAGTGGGAATATGAGGTGGCGTTCCCAGGCATCCATGCTTAGACATCTGCTCTCGAGTCTTTCCGTATGGGGCCTCCTGGAACCATCCAATAGAACTCGACTGTCGTGCAGAAGGAAACCTTGAGGTTTGGAGTAGTTCACAAATCCCATCGTAGGCAAACCTCCCTGGCTTCATGAAGCCCCCACACCCTTCAGGAAGAGGCCATGCTGGACAAAAACTCTAGCCTGAGGCACGTCTCATAGTTGACATGACCTCAGTGCAGGAGATCTCGATTCAGCCTCTGCAGAGTGGCCCTGCCTTGCCCTCGGTCCCAAACCTCATGCTAGCTTGTGTTTTCAGACTTCCTTCCTCACACTCCTGGCAAACAAGCCCTCCGGATTAGGAACTCCAGAACCACAGCCCAGCCCAGTGTCTGCCCAAAGGAAGAAAAACGTTTCCCTGTGGGGCTCTCCAGAAAACCCAGATGAGGATCAACCTGCTCGGGGCTCGATGGTACCCGAACTGGATAGGATGCTCTGGGCACTCATGCTCTGTCTGACACAGCCTGAAGCGAGACGTCCAGACAGACAAGGAGACAGATGGCCGCACACCCAGCACTTCGGACACGCCATGGTCTTATGCCGTCACCTCTTCCTAACCTTGGTTTTCAGATATCTGAACCTAGACATTATATCAATTCTCCACACAGCTGGGTATAGCAAGCACAAAACAGAACTCCTCCTTCCCCATGGCTGTCAAGCTTGCTCTTGGCATGGAGTCACACCTTCAGGGTGGGAGAAACCTTCATGGCCCCTGATGCCACGCCCAAACTTGAGTGCTGCTTGGGCACAAATTCACACTGTGATCCTCAGCATGAGCCCCATGTCAAAGAAAGGCCTGTCAGGGCCTGGACCAAGTGCCCGCATATGGGGCTTGCCAAGCCCCTATGCACCCAATCCTCACCA
Organism: Mustela nivalis; assembly: GCF_964662115.1. NCBI lineage: Eukaryota > Metazoa > Chordata > Mammalia > Carnivora > Mustelidae > Mustela > Mustela nivalis. The sequence continues at coordinate 48,895 of NW_028135560.1, read as the reverse complement.
GTGTTTGAGTTTTCCAGTCGCCCCGCCCGTACCTGGGGCTCTGATCTGGAATCCCTTTCTTGGAGAGACCCATGAGCCAGACAACACGACTCCACCCTTCCCACAAAATGACCCCAAACTCTTGGGAGCTGGGACAAATCCCCAGAGAGGGATACTCGTCCACAGTCCCTGAGGCCACCCCTCCAATCCACGGCTATCCAGGACACAACATTCAGAGACAAAAGCCTGAAGGAACGCCACCCACTCGCCCTTGTTTCAGAGGCCCAGGAGCTCCCTCTTGGGCTGTACCTCCGGCCTGCCATACCCTAGGCGCCACTCATAAGCTGACTTTGTGTTTTCAGACTTCTGTGCCCACAGCCTGGACCCACACACCTCCAGGCTAGGGCCTCTGGAGCCACCGCGAAAGATTGTGCCTGCCCTCTCCAAAAAAAGTGTGCCCAATCCATTGACCACAAACCTACAGTTTAGGGAAAAGCTCCAAGGCCCTGAAGCCATCAATAGTGTAAGCCACCCTGGACTAAGAGGGGCTCTCTGACACCAGCGGAGCAACTATCTCAACTTAGACTCTCAGACAGTGTCCCCAGAGACAGAAGGTTGAAATGGACAGGCCCCCAGGCCCTAATCTGAACCTTAGCTTTGGTTTCCATGTGTCCATCCTCAGAGGACTGTTTTCATAGACCAGCACACGGGGCTTTTCCGAGGCACCAAACCAAACCTCTCTCTCCACATGGGCAGCTTTCTTACTGGGGATGTATCAAACCATTCAGGTAGGAGAGTTCCACAGGGCCACTGAACAACCAGCACATTCCAAGGTCTCCATGGACCCAAACGCACATTATGACGCATCCTCAGGAGAGGCCATTTCAACTCAGCCCCCTGGGTAGCGTGCCCCAGAGGCAGCAGGTCAAACATATCTTTTCGCTAATGGCCAATGGGAATGCAAGGCATGCTGTACAGGGATCCATCCTTCGAACCCTGCTCTCCAGTCCTTCCGTATGGTATGTCCTGGAGCCATGCAACAGGACTCGAATGTCCCACAGAAGGAAACCTTGTGGTTTGGGGCAACTTCCAAACTCAGCGTGGGAAAACTTTTTTGGCCTCATGAGGCCCCCGCTTCATGAAGGTGCCATCATGGACACATACTCCAGCCTCAGCCAACGTCTGATCCTCAGCCTGGCTTCAGATGCAGGAGATTTTGATTCAGCCTCTGCAGAGTGGGTCTGCTCTGCCCTTGGCTCCAATCCTCACCCTAGCTTGTTATTTCAGACTTCTGTCCTCTCACTCCTGGCCCACAAGCCCTCCCTACTGGGAATTCTGGGGCCACAAAGAAGCACTCTGCCTGCCTCCCAGGAGAAAAACATTGTCTATGGTGCTGCCCAGAAACCCCAAATGAGGATCAAACTGCTTGGCCCTCGGCAACACCCCAATTGCATAGGCTACCTTAAACACTGATGCTCTGTCACAAATAGCCTGAGCGCAGACCTTCCAACAGACACCGACACAGCTGGCTGCACACCCAGCATATTGGAACCGCCACTGCCTAAGGCCACCATCCATTCCCAACCTGGGTTTTCAGTCATCGGAACCTAGACCTTATCTCCAATCCCTGCACAGGGGGGAACCTGATGCACAAGTCAGAACCCCTCCTTCCCCATGGCAAGAAAACTTGCTGCTGGCAGTGAGTCAAACCTTCAGTGTAGGAGAAAACGGCATGGCCCATGAGGCAACGCCCAAGCGTTAGGGCCGCCTTGGGCACAAACACACATTGTGACCCTCAGCGTGAGTACCTTATTCAAGTAACGCCTCTCAGTGACTGGACCAAGAGCCCGCATATGTGGCTTGCCATGCCCATAGGCACCCAGGATTAACTAGATGGTGTGTATTCCAGTTGAGGGAACCAACTGCTGTGCTCTAGAGTCCCTCTCCTTGGGGGTCTCCTGTGGCAGAAAACAGTACTCTTCCCTTCCCACAGAATGAATCCAAACACTTGGGAGCTTGCACAATCCCCCGAGAGGAAGGCTCTTCCTCGGCCTCTGAGACAACCCCTACCCTGACCGGACACTGTGAACGCAACACCCAGAGACAAAATCCTGAGTGACTGCCTCCCACTTGCCCTCCTTTGATATCCAGAGGATCTCCCCTCACAGACTGGAGATCAGTCCTGCCATTACCTTGGCCACTAGCTGAGCCAAGTTTGCTTTTTCAGACATCTGTCCCCACAGCCCTGGCAAACACAGACTCTAGGCTGGGTCCTCTGGAGCAATACCACAGGACCGTGCTGTTCTCTCCTTGGAAACTGTGTCCATTCCTGTGGACACACACCTCCAGAATATGAGAAACCTCAAAGCCCCCGAGGACATCCCACTACTGGGAGCCTCCCTGGACACACAGGGGCATTCCGACACAAGCTGAGCAGCTACCTCCACGAAGGCATGCCCACAGATGTCAACAGAGATAGAAGGTTGAGCCGGACAGGCTCTTAGGCCGTAATCTCAACTCTTGCTTTGGGTTCCAGGTGTTACTCCTCAGAGGCTTTGGTTCCAAGAACAGGATATGGGGCTTTCCTGAGGCACTGAACAGAACTCCTCTCGTCTTCACATGGGAAGCTTCCTTGTTGATGCTGTGTCAAACACCTCAGTTTGGAAAACCCTTGAGTCCCTGAGCCACCTCCACATTCCAAGGTCTCCCAGGCCACCAAGCCACAGTAGGACTCATCTTCAGGAGAGTCCATTTCAACTCTCCCCTCTGGGTAGCTCACCCAGGAGCCTGCAGATTGAGCCTGCCTTGTCCTGACTAAAGAGTGGGAATATGATGTGGCGTTCCCAGGCATCCATGCTTAGACACCTGCTCTCGAGTCTTTCCGTATGGGGCCTCCTGGAACCATCCAATAGGACTCGTTTGTCGTGCAGAAGGAAACCTTGAGGTTTGGAGTAATTCACAAATCCCATCGTAGGCAAACCTCCTTGGCCTAAAGAAGCCCTCACCCTTCAGGAAGAGGCCATGCTGGACAAAAACTCTAGCCTGAGGCACGTCTCATAGTTGACATGACCTCAGTGCAGGAGATCTCGATTCAGCCTCTGCAGAGTGGGCCTACCGTGCCCTCGGTCCCAAACCTCACGCTACCTTGTTTTTTCAGACTTCCTTCCTCACACTCCTGGCAAACAAGCCCTCCGGACCAGAAAGTCCAGAACCAAAACCCAGCCCAGTGTCTGCCCAAAGGAAGAAAAACGTTTCCCTGTGGGGCTCTCCAGAAAACCCAGATGAGGATCAACCTGCTCGGGCCTCGACGGTACCCGAACTGGATAGGATGCTCTGGGCACTCATGCTCTGTCTGACACAGCCTGAAGCAAGACGTCCAGACAGACAAGGAGACAGATGGCCGCACACCCAGCACTTCGGACACACCATGGTCTTATGCCGTCACCTCTTCCTAACCTTGGTTTTCAGATATCTGAACCTAGACATTATATCAATTCTCCACACAGGTGGGTATCGCAAGCACAAAACAGAACTCCTCCTTCCCCATGGCTGTCAAGCTTGCTCTTGGCATGGAGTCACACCTTCAGGGTGGGAGAAACCTTCATGGCCCCTGATGCCACGCCCAAACTTGAGTGCTGCTTGGGCACAAATTCACACTGTGACCCTCAGCATGAGCCCCATGTCAAAGAAAGGCCTGTCAGGACCTGGACCAAGAGCCCGCATATGGGGCTTGCCAAGCCCCTATGCACCCAATCCTCACCAGTGTTTGAGTTTTCCAGTCGCCCCACCTGTACCTGGGCTCTGCTCTGGAATCCCTTTCTTGGAGAGACACATGAGCCAGACAACACGACTCCACCCTTCCCTCAAAATGACACCAAACTCTTGGGAGCTGGGACAAATCCCCAGAGAGGGATACTCGTCCACAGTCCCTGAGGTTACCGCTCCAATCCACGGCTATCCCGGACACAACATCCAGAGACAAAAGCCTGAAGGAACGCCTTCCACTCGCCCTTGTTTCAGAGGCCCAGGAGTTCCCTCTCGGGCTGTACATCCGGCCTGTCATACCCTAGGCGCCACTCATAAGATGACTTTGTGTTTTAAGACTTCTGCCCACAGCATGGACCCACACAACCTCCAGGCTAGGGCCTCTGAAGCCACAGCGAAAGATTGTGCCGGCCCTCTCTAAGGAAAGTGTGTCCAATCCATTGACCACAACCCTACAGGTTAGGGAAAAGCTCCAAGGCCCCTGAGGCCATCAATAGGTAGGCCACCCTGGACTAAGAGGGGCTCTCTGACACCAGCGGAGCAACTATCTCCACTTAGACTCTCAGACAGTGTCCCCAGAGACAGAAGGTTGAAATGGACAGTCCCCCAGGCCCTAATATGAACTTTAGCTTTGTTTCCATGTGTCCGTTCTCAGAGGACTGTTTTCGTAGACCAGCACATGGGGCTTTTCTGAGGCACCAAACCAAGCATCTCTCGTCTCCACATGGGCAGCTTTCTTACTGGGGATGTATCAAACCCTTCAGGTAGGAGAGTTCCGCAAGGCCACCGAACAACCAGCACATTCCAAGGTCTCCATGGACCCAAACGCACATTATGACGCATCCTCAGGAGAGGCCATTTCAACTCAGCCCCCTGGGTAGCGTGACCCAGAGGCAGCAGATCAAACATATCTTGTCGCTAATGGCCAATTGGAATGCGAGGAATGCTGTACAGGGATCCATCCTTCGAACCCTGCTCTCCAGTCCTTCCATATGGTATGTCCTGGAGCCATGCAACAGGACTCGAATGTCCCACAGAAGGAAACCTTGTGGTTTGGGGCAACCTCCAAACTCAGCGTGGGAAAACTTCCTTGGCCTCATGAGGCCCCCGCTTCATGAAGGTGCCATCATGGACACATACTCCAGCCTCAGGCAACGTCTGATCCTCAGCCTGACTTCAGATGCAGAAGATTTTGATTCAGCCTCTGCAGAGTGGGCCTGCTCTGCTTTTGGCTCCAATACTCACCCTAGCTTGTGTTTTCAGACTTCCGTCCTCACACTCCTTGCCCACAAACCCTCCCTACTGGGAATTCTGGGGCCACACTGAAGCACTCTGCCTGCCTCCCAGGAGAAAAACATTGTCTATGGTGCTGCCCAGAAACCCCAAATGAGGATCAAACTGCTTGGCCCTCGGCAACACCCCAATTGCATAGGCTACCTTAAACACTGATGCTCTGTCGCAAATAGCCTGAGCCCAGACCTTCCAACAGACACCGACACAGCTGGCTGCACTCCTAGGACATTGGACCCGCCACTGCCTTAGGCCACCATCCATTCCCAACCTGGGTTTTCAGTCATCGGATCCTAGACCTTATCTCCAATCCCTGCACAGGGGGGAACCTGATGCACAAATCAGAACCCCTCCTTCCCCATGGCAAGAAAAGTTGCTGCTGGCAGTGAGTCAAACCTTCAGTGTAGGAAAAACGACATGGCCCATGAGGCAACGCCCAAGCGTTAGGGCCGCCTTGGGCACAAACACACATTGTGACCCTCAGCGTGAGTACCTTATTCAAGTAACGCCTCTCAGTGACTGGACCAAGAGCCCGCATATGTGGCTTGCCATGCCCATAGGCACCCAGGACTAACTAGATGGTGTGTATTCCAGTTGAGGGAACCCACTGCTGTGCTCTAGAGTCCCTCTCCTGGGGGGTCCCCTGTGGCAGAAAACAGTACTCTTCCCTTCCCACAGAATGAACCCAAACACTTGGGAGCTTGGACAATCCCCCGAGAGGAAGGCTCTTCCTCGGCCTCTGAGACAACCCCTACCCTGACCGGACACTGTGAACGCAACACCCAGAGACAAAATCCTGAGTGACTGCCTCCCACTTGCCCTCCTTTGATATCCAGAGGATCTCCCCTCATGGACTGGAGATCAGTCCTGCCCTTACCTTGGCCACTAGCTGAGCCAAGTTTGCTTTTTCAGACATCTGTCCCCACAGCCCTGGCAAACACAGCCTCTAGGCTGGGTCCTCTGGAGCCATACCACAGGACCGTGCCTGCTCTCTCCTGGGAAACTGTGTCCATTCCTTTGGACACACACCTCCAGAATATGAGAAACCTCAAGGCCCCCGAGGACATCCCACTAATGGGAGCCTCCCTGGACACACAGGGGCATTCCGACACAAGCTGAGCAGCTACCTCCACGAAGGCATGCACACAGATGTCAACAGAGATAGAAGGTTGAGCCGGACAGGCCCTTAGGCCGTAATCTCAACTCTTGCTTTGGGTTCCAGGTGTCACTCCTCAGAGGCTTTGGTTCGAAGAACAGGATATGGGGCTTTCCTGAGGCACTGAACAGAACTCCTCTCGTCTCCACATGGGATGCTTCCCTGTTGGAGCTGTGTCAAACACCTCAGTTTGGAGAACCCTGCAGAGTCCCTGAGCCACCTCCACATTCCAAGGTCTCCCAGGCCACCAAGCCACAGTAGGACTCATTTTCAGGAGAGTCCATTTCAACTCTCCCCACTGGGTAGCTCACCCAGGAGCCTGCAGATTGAGCCTGCCTTGTCCTGACTAAAGAGTGGGAATATGAAGTGGCGTTCCCAGGCATCCATGCTTAGACACCTGCTCTCGAGTCTTTCCGTATGGGGCCTCCTGGAACCATCCAATAGGACTCGACTGTCGTGCAGATGGAAAGCTTTAGGTTTGGAGTAGTTCACAAATCCCATCGTAGGCAAACCTCCCTGGCTTCATGAAGCCCCCACACCCTTCAGGAAGAGGCCATGCTGGACAAAAACTCTAGCCTGAGGCACGTCTCATAGTTGACATGACCTCAGTGCAGGAGATCTCGATTCAGCCTCTGCAGAGTGGCCCTGCCATGCCCTCGGTCCCAAACCTCACGCTAGCTTTTGTTTTCAGACTTCCTTCCTCACACTCCTGGCAAACAAGCCCTACGGACTAGGAACTCCAGAACCACAACCCAGCCCAGTGTCTGCCCAACGGAAGAAAAACGCTTCCCTGTGGGGCTCTCCAGAAAAGCCAGATGAGGATCAACCTGCTCGGGCCTCGAAGGTCCCTGAAGTGGATATGCTGCTCTGGGCACTCATGCTCTGTCTGACACAGCCTGAAGCCAGACGTCCAGACAGACAAGGAGACAGCTGGCCGCACACCCAGCACTTCGGACACACCATGGTCTTATGCCGTCACCTCTTCCTAACCTTGGTTTTCAGATATCTGAACCTAGACATTATATCAATTCTCCACACAGCTGGGTATCGCAAGCACAAAACAGAACTCCTCCTTCCCCATGGCTGTCAAGCTTGCTCTTGGCATGGAGTCACACCTTCAGGGTGGGAGAAACCTTCATGGCCCCTGATGCCACGCCCAAACTTGAGTGCTGCTTGGGCACAAATTCACACTGTGACCCTCAGCATGAGCCCCATGTGAAAGAAAGGCCTGTCAGGACCTGGACCAAGAGCCCGCATATGGTGCTTGCCAAGCCCCTATGCACCCAATCCTCACCAGTTTTTGAGTTTTCCAGTCGCCCCACCTGTACCTGGGCTCTGCTCTGGATTCCCTTTCTTGGAGAGACACATGAGCCAGACAACACGACTCCACCCTTCCCACAAAATGACCCCAAACTCATGAGGCCCCCGCTTCATGAAGGTGCCATCATGGACACATACTCCAGCGTCAGCCAACTTCTGATCCTCAGCCTGACTTCAGATGCAGGAGATTTTGATTCAGCCTCTGCCGATTGGGCCTGCTCTGCCCTTTGCTCCAATCCTCACCCTAGCTTGTGTTTTCAGACTTCCGTCCTCACACTCCTGGCCCACAAACCCTCCCTACTGGGAATTCTGGGGCCACACTGAAGCACTCTGCCTGCCTCCCAGGAGAAAAACATTGTCTATGGCGCTGCCCAGAAACCCCAAATGAGGATCAAACTGCTTGGCCCTCGGCAACACCCCAATTGCATAGGCTACCTTAAACACTGATGCTCTGTCACAAATAGCCTGAGCCCAGACCTTCCAACAGACACCGACACAGCTGGCTGCACACCCAGCACATTGGATCCGCCACTGCCTTAGGCCACCATCCATTCCCAACCTGGGTTTTCAGTCATCGGAACCTAGACCTTATCTCCAATCCCTGCACATGGGGAACCTGATGCACAAGTCAGAACCCCTCCTTCCCCATGGCAAGAAACCTTGCTGCTGGCCGTGAGTCAAACCTTCAGTGTAGGAGAAAACGGCAAACCTGCCGGGCCTCATGAAGCCCCCCATATCCTTCAGGGAGAGGCCATCATGGACAAAAACTCTAGCTTGAAGCACGTCTCATAGTAGATATGACCGCAATGCAGGAGATCTTGATTAAGCCTCTGCAGAGTGGCCTGCCGTGCCCTCGGTCCCAAACCTCACGCTAGCTTGTGTTTTCAGACTTCCTTCCTCACACTCCTGGCAAACAATCCCTCCAGAGTAGGATTTGCAGAACCACAAGCCAGCCCAGTGACTGCCCACCGGTAGAAAACGTTTCCTTGTGGGGCTCTCCATAAAACCCAGATGAGGATCAACCTGCTCTTGCCTCGATGGCACTCAGATTTGATAGGCTGCTCTGGGCACTAATGCTCTGCCTTTCACAGCCTGATGCCAGACGTCCAGACAGGCAAGGAGACAGCTGGCCACACACCTAGCACTTCTGACACGCCATGGTCTTATGCCGTTATCTCTTCCTAACCTTGGTTTTCAGATATCTAAACCCAGATATTATATCAATTCCCCACACAGTTGGGCATCTGAATCACAAATCAGAACTCCTTCTTCCCCATGGCTGTAAGGCTTGCTCTTGGCATGGAGTCACACCTTCAGGGTGGGAGAAACCTTCATTTCCCCTGAAACCACGCCCAATCTTGAGTCCTGCCTTGGGCACAAATTCACTCTGTGACCCTCAGCATGAGCCCAATATCAAAGAAAGGCCTGTCAGGGCCTTGACCAAGAGCCCGCGTATGGGGCGTGCCAAGCCCCTATACACCCAATCCTCACCAGTGTTTGAGTTTTCCAGTCTCCCCCTTGTTCCTGGGGCTCTGCTCTGGAATCACTTTCTTGGAGAGACACATGAGCCAGACAACAGGACTCCACCCTTCCCACAAAATGACCCCAAACTCCTGTTAGCTGGGACAAATCCCCAGAGAGGGATACTTGTCCACAGTCACTGAGGCCACCCCCTACAATCTACGGCTATCCTGGACGCATCCAGAGACAAAAGCCTGAAGGAATCTCGCCCTTGATTCACAAGCCAAGGAGCTCACTCTCTATCTGTACATCCGGCCTGCCATACCCTCGGCGCCACTCATAAGCTGAGTTTGTGTTTTCAGACTTCTGTGCCCACAGCCTGGCCCCACACACCCTCCAGGCTAGGGCATCTGGAGCCACAGCGAAAGATTGTGCCTGCCCTCTCCAAGGAAAGTGTGCCCAATCCATTGACCACAACCCTACAGGTTAGGGAAAAGCTCCAAGGCCCCTGAGGCCATCCTGATAGTGTAGGCTGCCCTGGACTAAAAGGGGCACTCTGACACCAGCTGAGCCATTATCACCACTTAGACTCTCAGACAGTGTCCCCAGAGACAGAAGATTGAAATGGACAGGCCCTTAGGCCCTAATATGAACCTTAGCTTCAGTTTTTATGTGTCTGTCCTCAGAGGACTGGTTTCGTATACCAGCATATTAGGTTTTTCTGAGGCTCCAAACCAAACCTCTCTCGTCTCCACATGGAGTGCTTTCTTACTGGATCTGTATCAAACCCTTCTGGTCGGAGAATTCCGCAGGGCCACAGTACAACCATCACATTCCAAGGTCTCCATGGACAGAAACACACATTATGACGCATCCTCAGGAGAGGCCATTTCAACTCAGCCCGCTGGTTAGCTTGCCCCAGAGCCAGCAGATCAAACATATCTTGTCGTTAATGGCCAAAGGGAATGCGAGGCATGCTGTTCAGGGATCCATCCTTTGAACCCTCCTCTTCAGTCCTTCCGTATGGTATGTACTGGAGCCACTCAACAGGACTCGACTGTCTTGCAGAAGGAAACCTTGTGGTTTGTGGCAACCTCCAAACTCAGCGTGGGAAAATTTCGTTGGCCTCATGAGGCACCTGCTTCATGAAGGTGCTATCAAGGGCACAATCCAACCTCAGCCAACGTCTGATCCTCAGCCTGACTTCAGATGCATGAGATATCCTTTCAGCCTTTGCAGAGTGTGCCTGCTCCCTACCTCACCCTATCTTTTGTTTTCAGACTCTACCCTAGCACTCCTGGCCCAAAAGCCCTCATGATTGGGAATTCTGGTTCCAGAACGAAGCACTCTGCCTGCCCCCCAAAGAAAAACATTGTCTATGGCATTGCTCAGAAACCCCAAATGAAAATCAACCTGCTCAGCCCTCGGCAACACCCCAATTGCATAGGCTACCCTAAACACTATGCTCTGTCTTACATAGCCTGAGCCCAGACCTTGTGAGAGACATTGAGACAGTTGGCTTCACACCCAGCACATCAAACCTGCCATGGGTTAGGCCATTTCATCCCTTCCCATTGACCTGGGTGTCTTCCTGGAGGTATATTCTGAGGCTGTGTCAGACTATGCATTTTTTTCTGGAGCTTCCTATGGAATTGGGGTGGTATTAGGGGCCTTGCAATTTTCTCTTAATCTGGTGGGTTGGGAAACTGAGACAGGCTGACATTCCTTGGGAGAGCTGGCCCAGTGCTGTTGTGTGTTCCTGGAGGCCCCATCCTGGAGGGCATATGGGTCAGGACTCTGGGTCCAAAGTCTTCAGACACAAACTCGGGTAAGAGTTAAGCTCGAGGTGATGGCAGACCCAATCTGCAGACCCTGAGCGAAGCATCTCCAGATATGAAATTCGGACGGCTGTGAGGCAGGAGCACAGTCTTTTCTGTCTGACTTGTTTGTCTATGATGGCCACGAAATGAAGGGGTGGCCTCATGGATCCATGTGAGATTCTACCTCTCTGGGAATTCTGCTCGGCACCCAAGAGTTTGGTGTATTTCCGGGGGATGGGAGGAGCGCAGTTTTCTGAGTCAGGGATCCCGTCCAAACAGCCATTCCAGAGATGGGTCCTGGGTTCTGGAGCCTGGATCACCGCAACAAGGCTTAGGATTTGGGCCTAGGGTCCTGCTCTATGTTTTCCTGGTACAGCTCCCGAGTGTTCTTGTTGGAAATGGGTCTCATTCTGAGGGTCACAATGCCTGTTTTTGCCCAGATGCCCATGCTGAGTGGGTGTGACCTCATGGGCTATGCACTTGGCTCCCACTCTGAGGGTTGGACTGCCATCTCAACATTCAGTTTTCCTGCCATGGGGAAGGAGGGGTACTTTTTTATGCTTCAGGTTCCCCCATGGGCAGGAATTTGAGCTAAGTTCTGGGACCGGTGCCTGAATACCCAGTTCACTTTGAGATGAGGTCCTCGGGCCAAGGCAGGACCCACCTGCAGAAAATGAGGCCTGCTTTCTGGGTGGCTGTCAGGAGCTCGGGCTCGAGCTGTGTCAGACAGAACATTCGTGGAGAGTTCGGCCTATGATATTGGGGTGCTTTTGAGAGCTGTGCAACTGGACCCTCATGGGGGATTTTTGCACAGACCCTTTCTTCACTTCTTCTATCTGGTGAGCAGGCAGATGGCTGCATTACGGCTCCAGAATATCCAAGTTGGAGGGTTTGCAGGCGAGGAGTGTGAGGACAGAAGTATGAAAACATAAGCTACGGTTACGCTCAGTGCCGAGCACATGTCTATTCCAATGTACAGCAGTTGTTTCGAGATCTCCAGCACCTGGGCGAGGGGAAGATGTCTGCTCACGCTGGAGTTTGTATCCATGATGGCCAACAAATGGTGGGGAGGCCTCAAGAATTCTTGGAGGTTTTTCCAAGCTGGAGCTTGTGAGCTGCTCCAAACATCAAGGTGTCCTACTAAGGGACAGCAGAAGTCTTCTTACAGGGCTCCAGGGTCCCCCATATGGAAGATTCGATAGCAATGCTCTCTGAATGGAGGCCTGGGAAGCCAATCTCTTGTTACCATTGCAGCTGAGGAACAGGGTAAGCTTGAACCAATGACACTGATTCCAAGTTCCAAGTGATTTGCGTTGATGGAAGTTCTCAGTCTAACAGGTCCCAATGCTGCTTGGTGTCCAGGGAGACCTTAGAATGTGGTGGCGGCTCTCTGACCATTGAGGATTCTCTATCCTTAGGATTAGACCCAGTACCCAGGAGCCAGGTTTCCTTCTTGGGACAGGAGGTGTGCTCTTGTATGGCTCACGGACCACAGGTTGGACCATATGCTTGAATTTCCAGAACAGCCCTCTAGGGAGAGAGACCTCAAAACATAAGCTAGGGTTCTGATGAGGTTTTAGGGCCATGGAAGTTTCAATCTTCGGACTAAGTGCCATTGGCCTGCATGTCATCCTGGAGGTAGGTGCTGAGGCTGTGTCAGGCTGTGCACTTTTTCCAGAGTGGCCTATGATATTGGGGTGCAGTCAGGGGCCTTGCAGTTTTCTCCTAATCTGGACATTTTTGGAAACTGAGATGGGCAGGGTTTCCTCAGGAGAGCAGGGCCAGTGATGTCATGTGTTTCTCGAGGCCCCATCCTGGAGGTCATGTGTGTCAGGACTTTGGGACCAAAGACTTTAGACACAACCTCGGATAAGAGATAGGAGTGAGGTGATGGCAGTCCGAATCTGAAGACCCTGAGGGAAGCTCCTCGGGATTTGAAATTCAGGTGGCTGGGAGGGAGGAGCACAGGCTTTTCTGTCTGGATTTTGTGTCTAGGATGGCCACTAAATGGAGGGGTGACCTCATGTGTCCGTGGGATATTCTTCCACTCTGGTGATTCTGCTTGGCACCCAAGAGTTTGATTTCTTTCTGGGGAAGAGGAAAAGACTGTATTCCATCTCTGGGATCCTGTCCAAACAGGGATTCCAGAGATGGGTTCTGGGTCCAGACACTGGGAAAACTTAACCAAAGCTTCGATTTGGGATCCTGGTCCAGATCCCAAGGGGGATCTTTGGAAAGGGGTCTCATTCTGAGGGTCACAATGCCTATTTGTGCCCAGCTGCCCATCCTGTGTAGGCATGGTCTCATGGACCATGCACCTGGTTCCCACTCAGGGTTGTACAGCCATCTCAACATTCAGTTTTCTGGCCATGGGGAAGGAGGAGCAATCTTTTGTGCTTCCGAGTCCCCTATGGGCAGGAATTTGAGCTAAGTCTGGGACAGGTACCTGAATATCCAGGTTGCTTCAAGATGATGGCCTCGGGCCAAGGTTGGACCCACCTGGAGGATATGGGGCCCACTATCTGGGTGGCTGACAGGAGGTCGGGGATCAGGCGGTGTCAGATAGACAATGTATGCAGAGGTTGGTCTATTATATTGGGGTGCCATTGAGGGCCGTGCAGGAGGATCCTCATGTGGGTTTCTACGAAGACCCATAGGGCACTTCTTTCTGGTGGGCAGGCAGAAAGCTGCACTGTGGCTTCAGAATTCCCAATATGAAGGGCTTGTAGGCGAGGAATGTGAAGACAGAAGTCTGAAAACACAAGCCAGGGATAAGCTCAGTGCCGACCACAGGACCATTCCATTGTGCAGTGGTTGTTTCGAGATTTCCAGCACCTGAGTATGGGCGAGGGTCAGATGTCTGCTCACGCTGGGTTTGCATCCATGATGGTCAACGAATTGTGGGGTGGCCTCAAGAATTCTTGGAGATTTTCCCAAGCAGGACCTTGTGAGCTGCTCCAAACAGCAAGGTGTTCTACTGTGGGACAGGGGAAGTCCGCTTACAAGGCTCCAGGGTCCCCCATATAGAAAGATTCGACAGCAGAGGTCTCTGAATAGGGGCCTGGGAAGTCTTCCTTGCATGACCATTGCAGCTGAGGAACATTGCAGGCTTGATCTGCTGGTTTTTGTTCAAATTTCCAAGTGATCTAAGTTGACGGATGTTCTCAGTCTAATGAGTCACAATGCTGCTTGGTGTCCAGTGAGACCTTAGAATGTGGTGGTGAGGGTGCCTGGGTGGCTCAATGGGCTAAGCCGCTGCCTTCGGCTCAGGTCATGATCTCAGGGTCCTGGGATTGAGTCCCGCATCGGGCTCTCTGCTCAGCAGGGAGCCTGCTTCTTCCTCTCTCTCTCTCTGCCTTCCTCTATGCCTACTTGTGATCTCTGTCTGTCAAATAAATAAATAAAATCTATATAAAAAAAAAAAAAAACAATGCGGTTGTGGGTCTGTGGCCATGCAGGATTTTCCTAACTGAGGGTTAGACCCAGTTCCCAGGAGCCAGGTTCCCTTCTCGGGACAGGAGGGGTTCTCTTGTATGGCTCAGGGACCACATGTCGGATCATATGTTGGATTTCAAGACCAGGCCTCTGGGCACAGAGGCCTGAATATCTAGGCTAGGGTTCTTATGAGGTTGTAGGGGCATGTCATCCTCAACCTTCGGACTTAGGGACTTTGACCTGTGATTCTTCCTGGAGGTAGATGCTCAGGCTGTGTCAGACTGTGCATTTTTTCCAGAGTGGCCTATGAAATTGGGGTGGGCTCAGGGGCCTTGCAGGCTTTTCCTAATCTGGAGGGTTTGTGCAACTGAGACGGCAGAATTTCATCCAGAGATCAGGCCCAGTGATGTAGTGTGGTTCTGTCAGCCCCATCCTGCAGGGAATGTGGTTAAGGGCTCTGGGACCAAAGTCTTCAGACACAAAATTGTGTATCAATTAGGAGGGAGGTGATGGCAGCCCCGATCTGCAGACGCTGAGGGCAGCTCCTCAGGATTTGAAATTCGTGTGGCTGGGAGGCAGGAGCAAAGGCTTTTCTGTCTGGATTGTGTCTAGGATGGCCTTGGAATGGTGGGGTGTCCTCATGTGTCCATGGAATATTCTACCTCTCTGGGGATTCTGCCCAGCACCCAAGAGTTTGGTGTCTCACTGGGAAGGAGAGAGCGTGGTTTACTGTTTCAGGGTTTCCGTCAACACAGGGATTCCAGAGATGGGTTATAGGTCCCTGTGCCTGGATAACCCTACAAAGGCTTAGTATTTGGGCCTAGAGGCTTGACTGCCTGGCTCTGTGGGGCTTTGGTTCAGCTCCCATGGAGACTTGTTGGAAATGGGTATCAGGGTAAGGGTCACAATGCCTGTTTTTGCCCAGATGCCCATCCTGAGTGGGCATTGGCTCTTGTTCCATGCAACTGAATCCCAATATGAGGGTTGGACCACCATATCAACATTTAATTTTCCTTCTATGAGGAAGGAGGAGTACTCTTTTGTGCTTCAGATTCCCCCATGCACAGTAATTTGAGCTATGTTCTGGGACTGGTACGTGAATAACCAGGTTGGTTTGAGATGAAGGACTCAGGTAAAGGCAGGTCACACCTGCCAGATATGGGTCCCGCTATCTAGGTGGCTACCAGGTGGTCGGGGCTCGAGCTGTGTCAGACAAAGCATTAGTTCACAAGGTGGCCTATGATATTGTGGTGCTATAGAGGGCTGTGCTGGTGGAACCTTATATGGAGTTTCACGCAGACCCATAGGGCACCTCTTTTTTCTGGTGGGCAGGCAGAAGGCATTGTGGCTCCCAAATTCCCAATATGGGGGACTTGAAGGCGAGGAGTGTGAGAACAGAAGGCAGAAAACACAATCTATGCTTAATCTCAGTGCCGAGAACATGGCCGTTCCAATGTGCAGTGGTTTTTTCGAGATCTCCAGCATCTGAGTACAGGCGAGGGTCAGATGTCTGCTCATGATAGAGTTTGTATCTATCGTGGCCAACAAATGAAATATCCAGCACCTGAGTAAAGGTGGATTTCAGATGTTTACGCACACTGGAGTTTGTGTCTCTGATGACCGAATGGAGGAGTGGCATCAAGAGGCTGATGCATGTGAGATGCTCCAAACAGCAAGGTTGTTTTTTCTACTGGACAGTTAGAGTCTGGTATGTTTTCTGCAGGGCCCCCCATGTGAAAAGTATGGGTAGCAGAGCCCTTCCACATGGATGCCTGGAAAGCACACCTCCATTGACCAATGCAGCTGAGGAACATGCAGGTTCTTTACGGTGCTTCTGGGGCGAAGCACCAAGGTCTTGAGTTGACATGGAATCTCTTGAAGATGGGTTACAATGCTGGTTTTTTTTACCAGGTAGATCTTAGAATGTGTTGGTGGCTAAGATGCCTGCAAGATTCTCCTACCCTGAGGGTTTAACACAGGTCGAAGAGCAGGGTTACCTTCTGGGGACAGGAGATGTAGTGTTTTGTGGCTCAGGGACCACATGCCATATCATAAGTTCCTATTCAAGAACAGGCCTCTGAAGACAGATGCCCGACAACCTAATATAGGGTTCCAATGAGTCCCAGGGGCATGAGAGGTTCAATCTTCAGACTTAGGACAGTTGACTTGGGTGTCTGCCAGGATGTAGGTGATCAGGGAGTTTCAGACTGCGCACTTATGTCCAGAGTAACCTCCAATATTGGGGTGGCCACAGGGGCCTTAAATGTTTCAACCAACTCTGGAGGGTTTGGTTAACTGACATGCACAATTTCCATGGGGATGGCAAGCACAGTCCTGTGGTGTGGTTCCAGAGACTCCACCCTGGAGGGCATGTGAGCCATGGTTCTGGGAGGGAAGTCTGCAAACACAAACTCGGGTTAGGTTTAGTGGCTAGGTTATCGCAGGGCAATGTGTAGACCTGGAAGGCTACTCGTCAGGAACAGTAACTGGAATGACCCGAAGGTGGAAGCACAGGCTTTTATATCTGGATTGTGTGTCTAGGGTGACCTCAGAATGTAGCTGTGGCCTCATGGGTCTATGGGAGATTTTTCCTCTAAGGATACTGGCAGCTCCCAATATTTTGATGACTTTTTGAGATGGGAAGACTGCTATTTTCGATCTTAGGTGTGCCCCAAAACAGGGATTCCAGAGATGGGCTCTGGGTCTAGGCGCCTGGAAAATCCCACCAAGGGTTGGGATTTGGGCTTATGGGCAGACCAGGCCTGCAATGCAGGATCTTGGTGGTGCAACTGAGAGGGCTTGTTTGGAAGCATGCTCAGGCTGAGCATTACAATGCCTGTTTGTGCCCAGGGTGGCCCTCAGGAGTGGGCGTGGTCCCATTGTCCATTTTCTGGCTCCCACACTGAGGGATGGACACACATTCCAATGGCCAGGTTTCCAGCCATGGGGAAGGAGGAAATATCTATTGTGCTTCATGTTCCCCCATAGGCAGGGATTACAGCAAAGGTCTGGGGACAGATGCCTGAATACCAAGGATGCATAGAGATGACAGATTTGGGCCATGGCCGTTCTCACATGCTGGATATGGGCCCCGCTCTCTGGGTGGCTGACACGAGGTCTGGGCTCAGGCTGTGTCAGACACAGCACTAGTGGCCAGAGAAGTCTATATATTGGGGTTCTCTCCAGGGCCGAGTAAATTGATCCTCATGTAGGGTTTCTGGCCAGACTCACGAAGCACTTCTTTCTGTGGGGCAGGCAGAATGCTGCCTTCTGGATCCAGAATTCCCTATCAAGAGGGTTTGGGGACAAATAGGGTGAGAATGCAATTGTAAACACCAGCTATGCTTAAATTGAGTGCCAAGCGGAAGTCAGTTTCAATGTGCAGCAGCTTATACGAGATATCCAGCACCTGAGTAAGGGCAGATGTCAGATATTTGCTCACACTTGAGTTTGTGTCTAGGATGATGACTAATGGAGGGGTGGCTTCAGGAGGCAATGGAGGATTACCCACGCATAAGATTGTGAGATGCTCCAAACAACAAGGTTTCCTTCTAATGGACAGGAGGAGTCTGTTTTTTTTTCCTCCAGGGTCCCTCAAGTGGAAGTTTGCGTAGCAGAGCCCTCCCGCATGGATGACTGGAAAGCACACGTCCAATGACCATTGCAGCTGAGGAACATGACAGGTTCGTTTTGGTGGTTCTGGTGCCAAGTACCAAGGCCTTGAGTTGACTTGGAATCTCTTACAGATGTGTCCCAAAACTGGTTTGTTACAAGGGAGTTCTTAGAATGTATTGGTGGCTATGGGCCACGCTGAGGGTTTGGAACAGGTCGATGTGCACAGTTTCCATCTTGGGAGAGGAGATGTTCTGTTTTGTGGCTCAGGGTACATATGTTGTATCCTGACTTGGTATTCAAGAACAGGCCTCTGAGGATTGATGCTTGCAAACTAATCTAGAGATCCAATGATGTCCTTGGTGCCCATCAGGTTCAATTTTCTTACTAAGGACCATTGATATGGTTGTCTGACTGGATGTAGGTGATCAGGGTGTTTCAGACTGTGCATTTGCATCCAGAGCCACTTCCAATATTGGGGTGGGCTCAGGGGCCTTGCAGGTTTCTCCTAACTTGGAGGCTTTGGGGAACTGTGATGGGCACAGTTTCCTTGGGGATGGCAGGCCCAGTCCTGTGGTAAGGCTTCAGAGACCACCTCCTTGAGGATATGAGAGCCATGGTTTTGGGAGGGAAGTCTGCAAACACAAATTTGGGTCAGGGATAGTGGCAAGGTGATCGCAGTTCCAATGCATAGACCTAGAAGGCATCACGTCAGGAACTGTAATTAGGGTGACTGAAAGCTTGTAGCACAGGCTTTTCTATCTGGATTGTGTGTCCAGGATGGGCTCTGAATGTAGACGTGGTCTCATGGTTCAATGGGAGACTTTTCCTCTCTAAGGATCCTGGTGGATCTCCATAGATTGGTGGTTTTTCAGAGAAGAAAAGAGTGCTCTTTTCCATCTTAGGGGTGCTCCAAAACAGGGAAGAATGCTGTTTTCCAACTTAGGCTTATGCCAAAACAGGGATTCCAGAGACGGGCTCTGGGTCTGGGTGCCCGGATATCCCACCAAGTGTTAGGATTTGGGCCTAGGGGCATCCCAGGCCTACAATGCAGGATCCTAATGGTGTAACAGAGAGGGCTTGTTTGAAAGCATGCTCAGGCTGAGGGTCATCATGCCTCTTTGTGCCCAGGGGGGCCCTCAGGAGAGGGCGTAGTCTCATTGGCCATATAGCTGGATCCCACTTTGAGGGTTGGACACCCATTGCAACAGCCAGGCTTCCTGCAATGGAAAGAGGAGTTCTCTATTGTGCTTCAGGTTCCCCCATTGGCAGGGTTACAGGAAAGGTCTGTGGAAAGTTGCCTTAATACCAAGGATGTGTACAGATGATAGGCTAAGAATTCCCAGGTAACAAAACAGCATTGTTACCCATGTTCATGACATTCCATGTAAAAATAAGCCCTTAGTACTTCGCCCCAGAGCCACCAGAATGAACTTGCCATGTTCCTAAGCTGCAATGGTCAGTGGAGGTGTGGTTTCCAGGCAACCATACGGGGGTGCTCTGCTACACAAACTTTGCAATTGGCTGGGACCCTTGAGACAAAAAAACAGAATGCCCCTGTCCGGTAGAAGGAAACCTTCTGTTTGGAGCATCTCACAAGCCCCAGCGTGGGAAATCCTCCATTTCCTCTTGAAGCCACCACTCCATTTGTCAGTCATCATAGACACAAACTCCAGCATGAGCAAACATCTGACATCCGCCCTTACTCAGGTGATGGATTTCAATTCGATCGCTGCACACTGGAACTGCCTTTAGTTTGACTGAATTAAGCCATAGCTTGGGTTTACAATTCCATCCTCAGCCTACTGGTCCACAAGCCCTATTGTGAGGGAATTCTGGAGCTACAACACAATATTCTGCCTTCCCCATAGAAAGAAAAAGGGCCTGGAGAGTCTGCCCAGAAACTCCATATGATGGTCAATCTTCTCGGTGCTAGACGGAACCCTGATTCATAGGCTGCCCTGGGCACTAGTGCTGTGTCTGACATAGCCGGAGCCAGGACCTAGTGTCAGCCACGGAGAGATCAGGGCCCATATCCAGCATGTGAGACCAGCTATGGCCCAAGTCTGTCTTCTCTTCTATTCTTGGTATTCAGGCATCTCTACCCACACCTTTGCTGAAATCCTTGCCATTGGGGGAACCTGAAGCACAATAGAGAACTCCTCCTTCCCCATGGAAGGTATTCTGACAGTTGGGATAGCTGCTCAACCCTCAAAGTGGAAGGCAGCTCCATGGCCAAGGAGACCATGTGCACTCATGATGGCTTCCCCGGGCACAAGCAGGCATTGTGACCTCAGCCTGAGCATGCTTTCAACCAAACGCTCTCAATTGCATCTCTGGGACCCCGAATTGCAGGCCTAGTACACACCTAGGCCCAAATCCTAACCCTAGTGGGATTTTACAGGGGCCCAGACACAGAGCCCATCTCTGGAATCCCTATTTTGGGGGACCCTTAAGATGGAAAACAGCACTCTTCCCTTCCCCGAGATAGTCACCAAACTCATGGTAGCCACCAGGATCCTTGAGTGGAAAAATCTGCCATAGACCCATGAGAACACACCTGCATTCCGAGGCCATCCTGGACATACAATCCAGATACATATCATGTGCTATCACCTTTGAGTCATCGGATTTACAGTTCCTGACGAGCTGCCTTCCAGGTCTATGCATTGGGCCTGCAATCACCTTGTCATTAACCTAAACTGAGTTTGTGTTTGCAGACTTCCTTCCTAAAACCATGGCTCACATGACCTCCAGGTTCTGGCATCTGAAGCCACACCACAAGACTGTGCCTGAGATCCTCAAGGAAACTGTGCCCATCACTTTTGCCCGATACCTTTAGATTAGGAGAAACCTGCAAGGCCCCTGAGCGCAGCCAAATAATGGAGGCCGCTCTGGGCACAAATGCACAGTCTGAGACACCCTGATCACCTCCATACAGGCAGACACCCAAGTCAATGCTCCTGAGTCAGAAGATTGAACCTGACATGCCCCGAGGACTTCATTGGCACACTAGATTAGGTTTACAGGTATCTGTCGTCAGAGGCCTGCTCTGGAATATCAACTTATGATAAAATATATAGTCCCTGAGCCACAGAACAGAATATGTCCTCCCCAAAAAGGAAGCCATGCTCCTGGAATTGTGTCATACCCTAAGGGTATTTGGATCCTGAATGGCCCCTTAGCAACCAGCACATTCTATGATATTCCTGGTAACAAACCATCATTGTGCCCCATCTTCATGAGACTCCATGTCAACTCAAGGTCTCGATATATTGCCCCAGAGCCACCAGAATGCACCTGCCATGTTCCTCAGCTGCAATGGTCAATGGAGGGGTGATTTCCAGGCATCCCTGTGGGGTTCTCTGCTACAAAACTTTCCACATGGAGAAACCAGAGAAAACAAACCAGACTTCTCCTGTCCGGTAGAAAGAAACTTTGCTATTTGGAGCATCTCACAAGCCCCAGCATGGGAAATCCTCCATGGCCTCTTGACGCCACCCTTCCATTTGTGGGTAATCACAGACACAAACTCCAGTGTGAGCAAACATCTGACATCCACCCTTACTCAGGTGCTGGATATTCGAAACGGCAGCTGCACACTGGAACTGCCTTTTGCTTTTCACTGAACTTAACCATAGCTTTGTATTACTATTCTATCCTCACCACACTGCTCCACAATATCTCTTGATAGGGAATTCTGGAGCCACAACGCAGTATTCTGCCTTCCACATAGAAAGAAGAAGGACCTGTTGAGTCTGCCCAGAAACTGCACATGAGGATCAATCTACTCAGACCACGAGGCAACCCTGATTAATAGATTTCCCTGACCACTCGTGCTGTGTCTGACAGAGTCTAAACCCCGACCTCGTGTCAGCCACCCAGAGGTGAGGGCCCATATTTAGCATGAAGATCGGCCATGGCCCTGGGCCATCATCTGTACCCATCCTTGGTATCCAGTCATCTGTCCCCCAAACTTTGCTGGAATTCCTGCCAATGGCGAACCTGAAACACAATAGAGAACACCTCCTTCCCCATGGCAGGAATATTGGCTGTTGGGATGGTTGTCCAACAGCGTGGGAGCCAGCTGCATGGCCAAGGAGACCATGCCCACTCCTGAGGGCCGACATGGGCACAGGCAGGCATGGTGATCCTCAGCCTGAGCATGTTTTCAAACAAACACCCTCAGTTGCTCCTCCAGTACCAGCATTGCAGGCCTGGTATGCCCCTAGGCCCAAATCCTAACCCTTGGTGGGATTTTCCAGGTGCCCAGACCCAGAGTCTGTCTCAGAATCCCTGTTTGGGGCACCCTTAAGATGGAAAACAGCACTCTTCCCTTCCCTGAGAAAGGCACCGAACTATTGGGAGCCGCCAGGATCCTTAGAGAGAAAAAATCTCCCATGGACCCATGAAAACAAACCTGCATTCCGAGGCCATCCTGTCCACACAATCCAGAGAGAAAAGTCTTTGCTACCGACTTCGAGTCATCCTATTTACATTTCCTGACGAGCTGACCTCCATGTCTATGCATTGGGCCTATGATCATCTCGACACTAACCCTAACCCCAGTTTGTGTTTGCCGACTTCTCTCCCAAAACCATGGCTTACATGCCCACCAAGATGTGGTCCCTCAAGCCACATCACAGGAAAGTTCCTGCCATCCCCAAGAAAACTGTGCCCATCAGGTTGTCCAAACCCTCCAGATTAGGAGAAACCTGCCAGGCCCCTGAACCCACCCCAATATTGGCGGTTGCTTTGGATGCAAACGTGCAGTCTGAACCACCCTGAGCACCTCCATCGAGGCAGAAAGCCAAGTCAATGGTTCTGAGTCAGATGATTGAACCTGACATGCCCCTAGGACTTCACTGGAACCCTAGATTGGGTCTTCAGACATCTGTTCTCAGAGTCCTGTTCTGGAATACCAAGTTATGATACAACATGTGGTCCCTGATTCCCACAACAGAACATCTCCTGTCTCCAGAAGGAAAATGTGCTCTTGGATCTATGTCCAACTTTCAGGGTAGATGGATCCTGCATGACCCATTAGCCCCAGCACCTTCTATGATCTCCCTGGTAACAAACCAGCATTGTGACCCAACTTCCTGAGACTTGATGCCAACTCAAGGTGTTGGTACTTTGCCCAAGAGCCATGAAACGAATCTGCCATGTTCCTCAGGTACAAAGGTCAATGGACGTGTGCTTTCTAGGCATCCAAGAGGTAGTTCTCTGCTACACAAAAATTCCACATAGGGAACCCTAGAGCAAACAAATAAGACTGCTCCTGTCAGGTTGAAGGAAACCTTGGTTGTTTGGAGCATCTCACAAGCCCCAGCC
Source organism: Mustela nivalis (assembly GCF_964662115.1). Lineage (NCBI taxonomy): Eukaryota > Metazoa > Chordata > Mammalia > Carnivora > Mustelidae > Mustela > Mustela nivalis. Next base: position 25,723 of record NW_028135560.1, on the reverse strand, counting down.
TGGGAAGTCCTCCACATTCTCTTGATGCCAACCCTCCATTTGTTAGTCATCATAGACACAAATTCCAGCATGAGCAAACATCTGACATCTGCTCTTACTCAGGTGCTGGATATTCGAATCAGTCACGCACACTGGAAATACCTTTCACTTGACACTGTATTCTTGCATAGTTTGGGTTTACAATTCCATCCTCACCCTACTAGACTGCAAGTCCTCTTGAGAGGGAATTAGGGAGACAAAACGCAACATTCTGCCTTCCCCATAGAAAGAAGGGCCTGGTGAGTCTGCCCAGAAACTCCCCATGAAGATCAATCTACTTGGCCCTCGAGGGAACCCCGATTTATACTTTGCGCTGGCCACTAGCGCTGTGTCTGAGAGAGCCTGAGCCCCAACCTCGTGTCAGCCACCCAGAGTGTGGGGCCCTTATCCAGCATGTGGGACTGGCCATGGCCCAGTCATCTCTACCCATCCTTGGTATTCCGGCAACTATCCCAGACCTTTGCTGGAATCCCTACCAGTGGGGGAACCTGAAGCACAATTGAGAACTCCTCCTTCCCCATGGCAGGAAGCCTGGCTGTTGCTATGGGTGCCCAACCCTCAGAATTAGAACCAGGTGCATGGCCAATGAGACAACGCCCAATCATAAGGGCCGCCTGGGCCAAAGCAGGCATTGTGTCCCTCAACCTTAGCATGCATTCAAACAAATGCTCTCATTTGTTTCTGCAGGGTCCCGCATCGCAGGCCTGGTATGCCCTTAGGACCAAATCCTAACACTTCGTGGGATTTTCCATGCCAACATAACCAGAGCCCGTCTCTGGAATCTCTGTTTTGAAGCACCCCTATGATGGAAAACAGCAATCTTCCCATCCCTGAGAAAACTATTAGGAGCTGCCAGGATGTGTAGAGAAGAAAAATCTCCCAGGGCTCCATAAGACCACACCTTCATTCCGAGGCCATCCTGGACACACAATCCAGATACAAGAGATTGTGCTACCACCTTCGAATCACCTGGTTTACAGTTCCAGACGAGCTGCCCTACAGACCTATGCATTGGGCCTGTGATCACCTCGCCATTAACCCTACCCCAAGTTTGTGTTTGCAGACTTCTTTCCCAAAACCATGGCTCACATGCCCTCTATGATGGGTCTCTGTAGCCACACCACAGGAAAGATCCTGCTATCCCCAATGAAACTGTGTCAATCACAGTTGCCCAAACCCTCCAGATTAGGAGAGACCTGCAAGTCCCCTGAGCCCAGTCCAATATTGGAGGCCACTCTGGACACAAATGCACAGTGTGCAACACCCTGATCACCTCCATCCAGGAAGACACCCAAGTCAATGGTCCTGAGTCAGAAGATTGGTCCCTGAACCCCACAATAGAATATCTCCTGTCCCCAGATGGAATTCGTGCTCTTCAACTTGTGTCAAGGGTCGGGGTATATGAATTATGCACAGCCCCTTAGCCCCCAGCACATTCTAAGATCTCTCTGGTAACAAACAAACAGCATTGTGATCCATCTTCATGAGATTCCATGTCACTTCAAGTCCTTGGTAATTCGCCCCAGAGCCACCAGAATGAACCTGCCATGTTCCTCACCTGATATGGTCAGTGGAGGTGTGCTTTCCAGGCATCCATGTGGGAGTGCTCTTCTACTTATTCTTTCCACATGTGGGACCCTGGAGCAAACAAACCAGACTGCCACTGACCAGTAGAAGGGAACCCTCTGTTTGGAGCATCTCAGAAGCACCAGCAGGAGAAATCCTCCATGGCCCTTGACACAACCCCTCCATTTGTCAGTCATCATAGACAAAAACTCCAGCATGAGAAAACATCTGAAATCTGCCGTTATTTAGATTCTGCATTTTCTTTTCCACCACTGCACACTAGAACTGCGTTTCACTTGACACTGAATTTATCCATAGCTTGGGTTTAGAATTCCATCCTCAGCCTCCTGGTCTGCAAGCCCTCTAGAGAGGGAATTTGGAGCCACAAGGCAACATTCTGCATTCCCACTAGAAAGAAATAGGGCCTGGTGAATCTTCCCAGAAACTCCACATGAGGATCAATCTACTTGGCACTCGATGGAACCTTGATTTATAGGCTGTCCTGGGCACTAGTACTAGTACTAGTACTAGTACTGTGTCTGACAGAGCCTGAGCCAAGAACTAGTTTCAGGCACCCAGAGATATGAGCCCATATCCAGCATGTGAGATTGGCCAGGGCCCAAGTCCATCATCTCTACCCATCCTTGGTATTCAGGCACCTGTCCCCAGACCTTTTATGTAATCCCTACCAATGGGGTAACCTAAAGCACAATAGAGAACTCCTCCTTCCCCATGGTAGGAATCCTGGCTGTTGATATGGGTGTCCAAACCTCAAAGTGGGAGCCAGCTGCATGGCCAAGGAGACAATGCCCACTCATGAGGGCTGCCCTGGGCACAAGTAGCCATTGTAACCCTCAGCTTGATCAAGCCTTCAAAAAAATGCTCTTAGTTGCACCTCCAGGATCCTGCATTGCAGGCCTGATATGCCCTTAAGCCCAAATCCTAACACATCGTGGGATGTTCCATGTGCACATACCCAGAGCCCGTCACTGGAATCCCTGTTTTGAGGCACCCCTAAGATGGAAAACAGCACTCTTCACTTCCCTGAGAAAGCCACCAAACTAATGGGATCCCCCAGGATCCTTGAGAAAAAGAATCTCCCATGGTCCCATGAGTCCACACCTGTATTCCGAGGCCAGCGTGGATATGCTATCCAGATACAAGAGACTGTGCTACTGGCTTCGAGTCACCTGATTTACAGTTCCTGACGTGCTGCCCTCCAGATCTTTGGATTGGGACTGTGAACACCTCTCCATTAACCTTATCCCGAATTTGTGTTTGCAGATCTCTCTCTAAAAACCATAGCTCACATGTCCTCCAGGATGGGGCCCCTAGAGTCACACCACAAGACTGTGCTTGCCATCCCCAAGGAAACTGGGCCCATCACAGTTGCCCAAACCCTCCTGATTAGGAGAAACCCGGAAGGCTCCTGAGCACATCCCAATATTGGAGGCTGCTCTGGATGCAAATGCACAGTCTGAAACACCCTGATCACCTCCATCCAGGCAGACACCCAAATCAATGGTCCTGAGTCAGATAATTGAACCTGACATGGCCCTAGGACCTCATTGGAAGAGGGATTAACTTTTCAGGCACCTGTCCTCAGAGGCCTCTTCTGGAATACCAACTTATGATACAAATTATGGCCCCTGAGCCCCAGGGTGGGAAATCCTCCATGGCCTCTTGATGCCACCTCTCCATTTGTTGGTCATCATAGACACAAACTCCAGCCTGAGCAAACATCTGACATCCGCCCATATTCAGGCGCTGATATTGGAATCAGCTGCTGCACACTGGAACTGCCTTTCGCTTTGCAATGAATTTAAGCCTAGCTTCAGACTACAATTTCATCCTCACCCTACTGGTCTGCCATATCTCTTGATAGGGAATTCTGGAGCCACAACGCAACATTCTGCCTTCTTCATAGATAGAAGGACCTGGTGAGTCTGCCCATAAACTGCACAGGAAGATCAATATACTCAGCCCAGGAGGGAACCCCTATTTATAGTTTGCCCTAGCCACTAGTGCTGTGTCTGACAGAGCCTGAGCCCCTACCTCGTGTCAGCAACCCAGAGGGTGGGGCCCACATTAACCATGTGAGACCGGCCATGGCCCAGGGCTGTCATTACTACCCATCCTTGGTATTCAGGCATCTGTCCCCTAGATCTTAGCTGGAATCCCTACCAATGGGGGGACCTGAAGCACAATAGAGAATTCATCCTTCGCCATGGCAGGAATCCTGGCTTTTGGATGGGTGTCCAACCCTAGGAATGGGAACTGGCTGCATGGCTGAGTAGACATCGCCCAATCCTGATGGCCTCCGGGGCACAAGCAGGCATTGGGACCCTCAGCTTGACCATACTTTCAAACAAACGTTCTCAGTTGCACCTCCAGGATCCCGCATTGCAGGCCTGGTATGGCCCTAGGCCTAAATATTAACCCTTGGTGGGATTTTCCAAGCACTTAGACCCAGAGCTCATCTCTGGAATGCCTGTTTTGGGGCACGCCTAAGCTGGAAAACAGTACTCATCCCTTCCCGGAGAAATCCAACAAACTATTGAGAACCGCCAGGATCCTTGAGAGGAGAAATCTCCCATGGACCCTTGAGACAACACCTGCAATAAAGGCCATTCTGGAAATTAAATCCAGATACAATTACCTGTGCTACCACCTTTGAGTTACGTGATTTACAGTTCCAGACTTGCTGCCCTTCTGGTCTATGGATTGGGACTATGATCACCTTGCCACTAACCCTAACCTAAGTTTGTGTTTGCAGACTTCTCTGTCAAAATCATGGCGCACATGTCCTCCAGGATGGGGTCTCTGGAGTCACACCACAGGACAGTTCCTGCAATCCCCAAGGAAACTGCCCATCACAGTTGTCCAAAAACCCCATATAAGGGGAAACCTGCAAGGAACCTGAGCCAACCCTAGTATTGGATGCCACTCTGGACACAAATGCACAGTCTGAAACACCCTCATCACCTGCATCCAGTCAGACACCAGAGTCAATGATCCTGAGCCAGAAGATTGAATGACATTCCCCTAGGGCCTCATTCAAACCCTTTATTAGGTTTTCAGGCTTCTGTCCTCAGAGACCTGTTCTGGATTACCAATTTATGATACAACTATGGCCGCTGAGCCCCACAACAGAATATCTCCTGCCCCCAGAAGCAATCCGGGCTCTTGGGCCTGTGTCAAATCCTCAGGCTAGATGAATCCTGCATGGCCCATTAACCACCAGCACATTCTAAGATCTCCCTGGTAACAAACCAACATTTTGACCCATCTTCATGAGGTTCCATGTCCAATCCAGTCTTTATTTCTTCGCCTCAAAGCCACCAGATGCCATGTTCCTTCGCTGTCATGGTCAATGAAGGTGTGCTTTCCAGTCACCCATGTGGGAGATCTATGTTATCCGATCTTTCGACATGGGGAACCATGGAGGAAACAAATCAGACTGCCCCTGTCTGGTAGAAGGAAACCTTGCTGTTTGGAGCATCTCAAAAACACCAGATTGGGAAATCCTCCATAACCTATTGACGCCACCCCTCCATTTTTGTGTCATCATAGACACAAACTCCAGCATGAGCAAATATCTGACATCCACCCTCACTCAAGTGCTGAATATTGGATTCAAACATTGCACACTGGAAATTTCTTTCGCTTGATACAGAATGTAACCATAGCTTAGGTTTACAATTCCATCCTCAGCCTCCTGGTCCACAAGCCCTCTTGATAGTGAATTCTAGAGCCACAAAACAGCATTCTGCCTTCCCCTTACAAACAAGAAGGGCCTGGTGAGTCTGCCCAGAAACCATACATGAGGTTCAATCTGCTCGGCACTCGAGGGAACCCCAATTTATAGGCTGCCCTGGGCACTAGTGCTGTGTCTGACAGAGCCTGAGCCAAGACCTAGTGTCAGCCACCCAGTGATCGGGGCCCATATCCACGATTTGATACTGGCCATGACCCATGTCCATCATCTTTACCCATCCTTGGTATTCAGGCCTCTGTCCCCAGACCTTTGCTGGAATCCCAGCTAATGGGGGAACCTGACGCACTATAGAGAACTCCTCTTTCCCCATGGCAGGATTCTGGCTGTTGGGATGGTTGTCCAACCCTCAAAGTGGGAGCCAGCTGCATGGCCAATGTGACCACGCCCACTCATGAGGGCCACCTGGGCATAAGCAAGTATTGTGACCCTCAGCCTGAGAATGATTTCAAACAAGACCTCTCAGTTGCACCTCCAGGATCCTGCATGCAGGCCTGGTAAGCCACTAGGCCCAAATCCTAACACTTGGTGGGATTTTCCAGGGGACCAAACCCAGAGTCCGTCTCTGGAATCCATATTTTGGGTCACCCCTAACATGAAAAACAGCACTCTTCCCTTCCCCGAAAAAGCCACCAACTATTGGGAGCCACCAGGATCCTTAGAGAGGAAAAATCTCCCATGGACCCATGAGGCCACAACTGCATTCTGAAGCCATCCTGCACACAATACAGAGAAAAAAGCCTGTGATTCTGCCTTTGAGTCACCCGATTAACAGTTCCTGAAGAGCTGCCATCCATGTCTATGCATTGGGCCTGTGATAACCTTGCCACTAACCCTAACCCAAGTTTGTGTTTTCAGACTTCCCTCCCAAAACCATGGCTCACATGCCCTCCAGTTTGTGATAACTGGAGCCACACCACGGGATTGTACCTGTCTTCCCGAAGGAAACTGTGATTGTCACTATTAAACAAACCCTCTAAATTAGGAGAAACCTGCAAGGCCCCTAAGCCCAGCCCAATATTGGAGGCCACTCTGGACGCAAATGCACAGTCTGACACACCATATCACCTACATCCAGGATGATATCCAAGTCAATGGTCCTCAGACAGAAGATTGAACCTGACATGCTCCTAGGATTCACTGGAACACTAGAATAGGTTTTCAGGTATCTGTACTCAGAAGGCTGTTCTGAATATCAATGTATGATACAATATGGTCACTGAGCCACACAAAAGAACATCTCCTGTCCTTAGAAGAAAGCTGTGCTCTGGACCTGTGTCAAACACTCTGGGTAGATGAATCCTTCAAGGCCCCCTGGCAACCAGCACATTCTATGATCTCCCTGACAACATACCAGCATTGTGACCCATCTTCATGAGACTCCATGACAACTCCAGCCCTTGGTACTTCGGCCCAGAGCCACCAGAATGAAACTGCCATGTTCCTCTGCTGCCATGGTCAATGTAGGTGTACTTTCCAGGCATCCAGCGGGAGTGCTCTGATACCAGCTTTCCACATGGGGAACCCTGGAGGAAACAAACCAGACTCCCCTGTACGGTAAAAGGAATCTTTTCTGTATGGAGTATCTCAAGCCTGAGGGTGGGTAATCCTCCATGGCCTCTTGAGGCCACCCATCCATTTGTTGGTCATCATAGACACTAACTCAGCGTGAGCAATCAACTGACATCTGCACTTACTCAAGTGCTGGATATTTGAATCAGCTGCTACACGCTGGAATTGCCTTATGCTTGGCACTGAATTTAAAAGTAGCTTGGCGGGACGCCTGGGTGGCTCAATTGGTTAAACAGCTGCCTTCGGCTCAGGTCATGATCCCAGCGTCCTGGGATCGAGTCCCACATCAGGCTCCTTGCTCCGCAGGGAGCCTGCTTCTCCGTCTGACTCTGCCTTCCACTCTGTCTGCCTGTGCTTGCTCTCGCTCGCTCTCTGACAAATAAAATCTTGAAAAAAAAAAAAGTAGCTTGGGTTTGCAATTCCATCCTCACCCTGGTGTTCAGTAAGCTCTCTTGATAGGGAATTCTGAAGCCACAACACAGCATTCTGCCTTCCCCATAGCAAGAAAAAACAGCCTGGAGAGACTGCCCAGAAACCCTACATGAGGATAAATCTACTCGACCCTCGAGTGAACCCCATTTATAGGTTTACCTGGCCACTAGCGCTGAGTCTGACAGAACCTCGTCTCTGACCTCGTGTCAGGACCCAGAGACTGGGCTCCAACTCCAGAATGTGAGACCAGCCATGTCCCAGGGCTGTCATCTCTACCCATTCTTGATTCAGGCATCTGTCCCCAGACATTTGCTGAAATCCCTGCCAATGGGGGAACCAGAAGCACAATAGGGAAATCCTCCTTCCCCATGGCAGGAATGATGGCTCTTGGGATGGGTTTCCAGACCTCAGTGTGGTAGCCAGCTGAATGGCCAATGATAACCCGCCCACTCATGAGGGCCGCCCTGGACACAAGCAGGCATTGTGACCCCCAACATGAGCATGCTTTCAAACAAACACTCTCAGTTGCATTCCAGAATCCAAATTTGCAGGCCTGATATTCCCCTAAGCACAAATCCTAACACCTGGTGAGATTTTTCAGGGGACCAGAAACACAGCCTGTCTCTGGAATCCCTGTTTTGGGACACCCCTAAGATGTAAAATAGCACTCTCCCCTTCGCTAAGAAAGCCACCATAGTATAGGGAGCCGCTAGGATCCTTCAGAGGAAAAATTTCCCATGGATCCATGAGACCACACCTGCATTCCGAGGCCATCCTGGACACAAAAGCCAGATACACAAGCCTGTGCTACCACCTTCAAGGCAACTAATTTATAGTTCCAGACGAGCTGCCCTCCAGGTCTATGCATTGGGCCTGCGATCACCTCACCGCTAACCTTAACCCGAGTTTGTGCTTACAGACTTCTATCCCGAAACCATGGCTCATATTTCCTCCAGGATGGGGTCTCTGGAGCCACACCAAAGGACTGTGCCTGCCATCCCCAAGGAAAATGTGTCCATCACATTTGCCTAAAACTTCGAGATAAGGAGAAACCTGCAAGGCCCCTGAGCCCACCCCAATACTGGAGGCCCCTCTGGACACAAATGTGCATTCTGAAATACGCTGATCACCTGAATCCAGGCAGATACCCAAGTCAGTGTTTCTCAGTCAGAAGATTGAACCTGACATGCTCCTATGACCTCATTGTAACCCCTGATTAGGTTTTCAGGCATTTGTAATCAGAGACCTGTTCTAGAGTACCAACTTAAGATACAACATATGGTCCCTGATCCCCACAACAGAACATCTCCTTTCTCTAGATGGAAGCCGTGCTCTTGGAACTGTGTCAAACCCTCAGGGTAAATGAATCCTACTTGGCCCGTAGCCACCAGCAGATTCTAAGATCTCACTGGTAACAAGCCAGCATTGTGAGCCATCTTCATGAGATTCCATGTCAACTACAGGCCTTGGTACTTCACCCCAGAGCCTTCAGAAAGAACCTGTCATGTTCCTCAGCTGCAATGTTCAGTGGAAGTGTGCTTTCCAGGCATCCATGTGGGAGTGCTCTGCTACCCAAACTTTCCACATGGGGGACTCTCGAGCAAACAAATCTGACTGCCCTGTCCTGTAGAAGGAAACCTGGCTGTTTGGAGCATCTCACAAGCTCAAGTGTGGGAAATCCTCTATGACCTCTTTTCAACTCCTCTCCATTTGTCGGTCATTATAGACACAAACTCCAGCTTGAGCAAACATCTGACGTCTGCGCTTACTCAGGTGCTGTATATTCGAATCAGCCGCTGCACACTGGAAATGCCATTCGCTTGTCACTGAATTTATTCATAGCTTGGGTTTACAATTCCATCCTCACCTTACTGGTCCACAAGCCCTCATGATAGGGAATTCTGCAGCCACAACACAGCATTCTGCCTTCCCAATAGAAAGAAGAGGGCCTGGTGAGTCTGCCCAGAAACTCCACATTATGATCAATCTACTTGTCCCTTGAGGGAACCCTGAATGATAGACAGCCCTGGCCCCTAGTGTTGTGTCTGACAGAGCCTAAGCCACGACCTCGTGTCAGCCACCTAGAAGGCGGGGACCATATCCCGCATGTTAGACTGGCCACGCAACAGAGCCGTCATCTTTACCCATCCTTGGTATTCAGGCATGTGTCCCCAGACCTTTCCTGGAATCCCTACCAATGAGGGAACCTGAATCACAATAGAGAAATCCTCATTCCCCATGGCAGGATTCCTGTAAGTTCGGAAGGGTGTCCAACACTCAGAGTGTTAGCCTACTGAATGGCCATTGAGACCACCCCCATTCCTGAGGGCCACCCTATGCAAAAGCTTGCATAGTGACCCTCAGCCTGAGCATGCTTTCAAACAAACGCTCTCAGTTGTATCTCCAGGACTTGCATTGGAGGCCTGGTAAGCCCCTATGCCCAAATCATAACCCTTGGTGGGTATTTCCAGGTGCCCAGAGCCAGAGCACTTCTCTGCAATCCCTGTTATGGGACACCCTTAATATGGAAAACAGAACTCTTTCCTCTCTGAGAAAGCCACCACATTATAAGGAGCCGCCAGGATACTTGAGAGGAAATATCACCCATGGACACCTGAGACCACACCTGCATTCTTAGTCCATCGTGGATACACAATCCAGATAAAAAAGCCTGTGCTACCTCCTTTGAGGCATGCGATTTACATTTCACACGGAGCTTCCCTCCAGGAGTATGCATTGGGCCTACAATCACTTCGCCACTAAACCTAACCCGCATTTGTGTTTGCAGACTTCCCTCCCAAAACCATGGCTCTCATGCCCTCGAGCATGGGGTCTCTGGAGCCACACCACAGGACTGTGCCCACCATTGCCAAGGAAACTGTGCCCATCAAATTGCCCTATCTTTCCAGATTAGGAGAACCCTGCAAGGCCCCTGAGCCCACCCCAATACTGGTTGCCACTCTGTACACAAATGCACAGTCTGGAACACCCTGATCACCTACATCTAGGCAGACTTTGAAGTCAATGATACTGAGTCAGAGGATTGAACCTGACATTCCGTTAGGATTTTATTGGAACCCTAGATTAAATTTTCAGGCATCTATCCTCAGAGGCCTGTTCTGCAATACCAAATTATGATACATTTGGTCCGTTAGCCCCACATCAGAACATCTCTGGTCCGAGAAGGAAACCGTGCCCTTTGACCAGTGTCAAACCCTCAGGGTAGATGAATCCTACATGGTCCCTTAGCCACCAGCACACTGTAAGGTCTCCATGGTAACAAACCTGCATTATGACCCATCTTCATGAGACTTCATGTCAACTCCAGGCCTTGGTAATTCGCCCAAGAGCCACCAGAACGAATTGGCCATGTTTCTCAGCTGCAATTTTAATGGAGGTGTGCTTTTCAGGCATCCACGTGGGAGTGCTCTGCTACCCAAACTTTCCACATGGGGGACCCTGGAGCAAATAAACCAGACTCCCCCTGTGTGGTAGAAGGAAACTTTGCTGTTTGAAGCATCTCACAAGCCCCAGCATGTGAAATCCTCCATGGCCTCTTGACGCCACCCCTCCATTCATCGGTCATCATAGACATAAACTCCAGCATGAGGAAATGTCTGACTTTCACCTTTACTCAGGTGCTGGATATCTGGAATCAGACACTGCACAATGGAACTGCCTTTTGCTTGGCACTGAATTGAACCTTAGCTTGAGTTTACAATTCCATCCTCACCCTACTGGTCCCCAAGCCCGCTTGATAGGGAATTCTGGGGCCACAACGCAGCTTTTTGCCTTCCCCTTAGAAAGAAGAAGGGCATGGTGATTCTGCCCAGAAACTCTGCATGAGGATCAATCTGCTCAGCCCTTGAGGGATCCCTGATTCATACTCAGCCCTGACCACTAGTTCTGTTTCTGACAGAGCCTGAGTGCTCAATTCATGTCAGCTACTCAGAGAGTCAGGCATGTGAGACTGGCCATGTCTCAGGTCCCTCATCTCTACCCATCCTTGGTATTCAGGCATCTGTCCCCAGACATTTGCTAGAATACCTGCTAATGGGGGAACCTGAGGCACAATAGAGAATTCTTCCTTTTCCATGGCAGGAATCCTGGTAGTTGGGATGGGTGTCCTACATTAAAGTGGTAGCCAGCTGCATGGCCAAGGAGACAACTCCCACTCATAAGGGCTGCCCTAATCACATCAGGCATTGTGAGACTCAGACTAGCATGCTTTCAAACAAACGCTCTCAGTTGTACCTCCAAGTCACACATTGTAGGCCTGGTACTCCCCTAGGCCCAAATCCTAATCCTGGTGGGATTTTCCAAGCACCCAGACTCACAGCCCTTCTCTGGAATCCCTTTTTGGGGAACATCTAAGATTGAAAACAGCACTCTTCCATTCAAATGAGAAAGCCACCATACTATTGGGAGCTTCCAGGATCCGTAGAGAGGAAAATACTCTCATGGAAACATTAGAACACACCTGCATTCCAAGGCTATCATGGACACACAGTCCAGATACAAAAGCCAGTGCTAGTGCCTTCGAGGTACGTGATTTAAAGTTCCTGACGATCTGCCCTCCAGGTCTATGCATTGGGCCTACGATCACCTCGCAACTCAACCTAATCCGAGTTTGTGATTGCAGACTTCTCTCCCAAAACCATGGCTTACATGCCCTCCACGATGGAGTCTCTGGAGCCACACCACAGGACTGTGCCTGCCACCCCCAAGGAAACCGTGCCCACAAATTTGCCTAAACCTTCAAGATTAGGAGAAACCTGCAAGGCCCCAGAGCCCACCCCAATATTGGAGGCCACTCTGTACACAAAGGCACAGTCAGAAACACCCTGATTGCCTACATATAGGCAGACACCGAAGTCAATGGTCCTGAGTCTGATGATTGAACCTGAAATTCCCCTTGGACATCATTGGAACCCTAGATGAAGTTTTTAGGCATCTGTCCTCAGAGGCCTGTTCTGGAATTCCAACTTATGATACAACATTTGGTCCGTGAGCCCCACAACAGAACATCTCCGATACCCAGAAAAAAACCGTGTTCTTCGACCGGTGTCAAACCATCAGGATAGACTAATCATACATGGCCCCTTAGCCACCAGCACATAGTAAGATTTCCGTGGAAACAAAACTGCATTGTGACCCAACTTCATTAGAAACCAGGCCTTGGTACTTTGCCCTAGAGCAACCAGAAAGAACCTGCCATGTTCCTTAGGTGCAATGGTCAATGTAGGTGTGCTTTCCCTTATCCACGTGCGAGTACTATGCTACCCAAACTTTGCACATGGGGGAACCTGGTGTAAACAAACCAGACATCCCCTGTCCAGTAGAAGGAAACCTTATGTTTGGATCAACTCACAGGCCTCAGCGTGCAAACTGCTCCATGGCCTCTTGATGCCACCACTCCATTGGTCGGTCATCAAGACACAAACTCCAGTCTAAGCAAACATATGACATGCACCCTTATCCCGGTGCTGGATATCTTGAATAAACCACTGCACATTGGAACTGCCTTCCACTTGGCACTGAATTGAACCATAGCTTGTGTTTACAATTCCATCCTCACCTGACTGGTCCCTAAGCCCTCTTGATAGGGAAATCTGGGGCCACAACGCAGCATTCTGCCTTCCCCATCGAATGAAGAAATGCCTGGTGAGTCTGCCCTGAAAACCCACATGAGGATCAATCAGGTCGGCCCTCGAGTCAACACCGATTTATAGGCTGCCATGGCCACTAGTGCCGTGTCTGACAGAGCCTGAGCTCGACTGAGTTTCAGCCACTAGAGAGCAGGCCCCATATCTAGCATTTGGGATTGCCATGGCCCAAGTATGTCATCTCTACCCATCCTTGATATTCAGGCACCTGTCCCCAGACCTTGGCAGGGATCCCTGCCAATTAGGGAACTTGAAGCACAATAGAGAACTCTTCTTTCCCCATGGCAATAAACCTGGCTTTTGGGATGGGTGTTCTACCCTCAAAGGGGGAGCCAGTTACAACATCAATGACACCACACACACTCCTGAGGACTACCCTTGGCACAAACAGGCATTGTGACCCTCACCCTGAGCATGCTTTCAAAAAATCCCTCTCAGATTCACCACAATGATCCCTCATTTCAGGCCTGGTATGCCTGTAGGTTCAAATCATAAAACTTGGTGGGATTTTCGAGGTACCCAGACCCAGAGACCATCTCTGGAATTTTTGTTTTGGTGCACCCTTCAGATGGAAAACAGCACTCATCCCTTCCCCAAAAATGTCACCAAATTATGAGGAGCCACCAGGATCCATAGAGAAGCAATGTCTCCCATGGACCCATGAGAACACACCTGCATTCCGAGGCCATCCTGGACACACAATCCGGAGAGAAAAGCCTGTGCTACTGCCTTCCATTCACCCTAATTACAGTTCCAGATGAGCTGCTCTCAAGGTATATGCATTGGGCCTGTGATCACCTCGCCACTCACCCTAATTCGAATTTGTGTTTGCAGACTTATCTACCAAAACCTTGGCACACATTCCCTCCAGGATGGGGTCTCTGGATCCACACTGCAGGACTGTCCCTGCCATCCACAAGGAAACTGTTTCCATCACAGTTGCCCAAACTGTCTAGATTAGGAGAAACCTACAAGGCCTCTGGGCCTATCCCAATTTCGGTGGCCGCTCTGAACACAAATGCACAGTCTGAAATACCCTGATCCCCTACATCCAGGAACACAGCCAAGTCAATGGTCCTGAGTCAGAATAATGAACCTAACATGCCCCTAGGACGTCATTGGAACCATTGATTCGGTTTTCAGACATGTGTCCTCAGAGGCCTGTTCTAGAATGCGAACTTATGATACAACATGTGGTGCCTGGGCCACACAACAGAACATCTCCTGTCCCCAGAAGGAAACCGTGCCCTACAATCTGTGCAAAATCCCAGAGTAGTAGATTCCTGCACAACTACTAAGCCACCAGCACATTCTAAGATCTACCTGGTAACAAACCAGCTGTGTGGCCCATCTGCAAGAGATTCCATGTCAAATCAAGGACTTGGTACTTTGCTACAGAGACACCAGAATAAAGCTGCCATGTTCTTCAGTTGCAATGGTCAATGAAGTTGAACATTCCAGGCATCCATGCGGTAGAGCTCTGCTACCCAAACTTTCCACATGGGGGACCCTGGAGCAAATAAACCACACTCCACCTGTCCAGTAGAACAAAACCTTGCTATTTGGAGCAGCTCATGAGTCTCAACGTGAAAATCCCTCCATGGCTTCTTGACGCCACCCCTCCATTTGTCAGTCATCATAGACACAAACTCCAGTGTGAGCAAATATCCGACGTCCTCCCTTACTAAGGTGCTGGATATCTCGAAAAAGCTGCTGGACACAGGAACTGCCTTCCGCTTGGCAGTGAATTGAACTGTAGCTTGTGTTTACAATTCCTTCCTCACCCGACTGGTCCCCAAGCCTTCTTGATAGCGAATTATGGAGACACAACACAGCATTCTGCCTTCCCGATAGAAACAAGTGCCTGGTGAGTCTGGCCAGAAACCCCACATGAGGATCAATCTGCTCGGCCCTATATCGGAGGGACCCTGATTTATAGGTTGCCCTGGCCACTAGTGCTGTGTCTGACAGAGCCTGAGCCCAGACCTAGTGTCAGTCACCAGAGTTTGAGCCCCACATCTAGTATTTGGGAATGCCATGGCTCAAGTATTTCATCTCTACCCATCCTTGGTATTCAGGCACCTGTCCCCAGACCTTTGCTGGAATCCCTGATAATGGGGCATCCTGAAGCACAATAGAGAACTCCTCCTTCTTCATATCAGGAAACTTGGCTGTTAGGATGGGTGTTCAACCCTGAAAGGGGGAGTCATTTACAAGTCCAGTGAGACCACACAAACTCCTCAGGGATGCCCTGGAGGTTGTGACCCTCAGCCTGAGCATGCTTTCAAACAATCCTTCTCTGTTGCACCACCATGAACCCGCATTGCAGGCCTAATATGCCCCTAAGCCCAAATCCTAGCACTTGTTGTGATGTCCCAGATGCCATGAACCAGAGCCCGTCTCTGGAATCCCTGTTTTGGGGCACCCATAAGGTGGAAAACATCACTCTCCCCTTCCGCGAAAAAGCCACCAAACTATGGAGATCCACCAGGATCCATAGAGAGGAAAAGACTCCCATGGACCCATGAGACCACACCTGCATTCCAAGGCCATCCTGGACACACAATCCAGAGAGAAAAGCCTGTGCTACTGCCTTCCAGTCTCCCTAGTTATAGTTCATGAGGAGCTTCCCTCCAGGTCTACGCATTGGGCCTGTGATCACCTCGCCACTCACCCTAATTTGTATTTGTGTTTGCAGACTTCTCTCCCAAAACCATGGCTCACATGCCCACCAGAATGTGATCTCTGGAGCCACACCACAGAACTCTGGCTGCCAACCCCAAGGACACTGTGCATATCAGATTTGCCCAAACCTTCCAGATTAGGAGAAACCTGTGTGGCCCCTGAGCCCACACCAATATTGCCGGCCACTCGGGATGGAAATGCGCAGTCTGAAACACCCTTATCACCTACATCCAGGGAAATAGCCAAGTCAATGATCGTGAGATAGACGATTGAACCTAAAATGCCCCTAGGCTCTCAATGGAACCCCATTAGGTTTTTAGGCATCTGTCCTCAGGGGCCTGTTCTGAAATACCAATCTATGACACATCATGTGGTCTCTGAGCCACACGACAGAACTCCCCTGTCCCCAGAAGAATACCATGCTCTTCGACCTGTGCCAAACCCTCAGGGTAGGAGAATCCTGCATGGCACCTTAGCAACCAGCACATTCTAAGTTCTCCCTGGTAACAAACAAGCATTGTGACCCATCTGCAAGAGATCCCATGTCAACTCAAGGCCTTGGCACTTTGTCCCAGAGCCACCAGAACGAATCTGCCATGTTCCTCAGCTGCAATTGTCAATGGAGGTGTGCTTTCCTGGCATCCATGCCGGAGAGCTCTTCTTCACAAACTTTCCACATGGGGAAACCTAGAGTAAACAAACCAGACTTCACCTACACTGTACAAAGAAATGTTACTTTTTGCAGCAGTTCACAGGCCTCAGCATGTGAACTCCTCCATGGCCTCTTTATACCACCCCTCCACTTGTCGGTCATCATAGACAAAAACTCTAGTGTGAGCAAGCATCTGACATCCACCCTTATTCCAGTGCTGGATTTCTCGAGTAAACTGCTACAAATTGGAACTGCCTTCTGCTTGGCACTGAATTGAACCATAGCTTTTGTTTACAATTCCACCCAAAACTGACTGGTTCCCAAGCTCTCGTGATTGGGAAACCTGGAGCCACAACACAGCATTCTGCCTTCCCTATTGAATGAACAAATGCCTGGGAATCTTCCCAAGAAACTCCACATGAGGATCAATCTGCTCCGCCCTCGAATCTACTCTGATATAAAGGCTGCCATGGCCACTAGCGCTGTGTCTGACAGAGCCTGAGCCCCGACCGAGTTTTAGGCCTCATATCTAGCATTTGGTATTGCTATGGCCCAAGTACGTCATCTCCACCCATCCTTGGTATTCAGACACCTATCTCGAGACCTTGCTGGAAACCCTGCCAATGGGGCAACCTGAAGCACAGAGGAACCTGACAGAAGAGAACTCATCCTTCCTCATGGCAGGACATTTGGCTGTTGGGTTGGGTGTCCAACTCTCTAAGAGGGAGCCAGATATATGACCAATGAGACCACTCCCACTCCTGAGGGCCGCCATGGGAGCAAACAGGCATTGTGAGACTCAGCCTGAGCAAGCTTTCAAACAATCCCTCTCAGTTGCACCATCATGATCCCGCATTGCAGGCCTCATACACCCCTAGGTGCAAATCCTAACCCTTGGTGGGAAGTCCCAGATGCCCAGAAAAAGAGCCTGTATCTGGAATCCCTGTTTTGGGGCACCCATAAGATGGAAAACAACACTCTTCCCTTCCCCAAAAAAGCCACCAAACTATGAGCTGCACAGATCCATAGAGAGAAAAAGTTTCCCATGGACCCATGAGACTATACCTGCATTCCAAGGCCATCCTGGACACACAATATAGAGAGAAAAGCCTGTGCTACTGCCTTCCAGTCACCCTAATTACTCCTGACAAGCTGCACTCCAGGTCTACTCATTGGGCCTGTGATCACCTTTCCACTAACCATAACCCACATTTGTGTTTGCAGACTTCTCTCCCAAAACCATGGCTCATATGCCCTCCAGGACAGGGTCTCTGGATCCACAACACATGACTGGGCCTGCCATCCCCAAGGAAACTGTGACCGTCAAACCTGCCCAAACCTTCCAGTTTAGGAGAACACGCAAGAGCCCTGAACCCGACCCAATATTGTCGGCAGCACTGGACACAAATGCCAGTCTGAAACGCCCTGATCACCTACATCCAAGCAGACAGCCATTTCAATGTACCTGGGTCAGAAGATTGTACCTGACATGCTCCTAGGACGTCATTGGAACACTAGATTAGGTTTTCAGGCATCTGTCCTCAGGGTCCTGTTCTGAAATACCAACTTAGGATACAACATGTGGTCCCTGAGCCACACAATAGAATATCTCCTGTCCCCAGTAGGAAACCATGCCCTTCGACCTGTGCCAAACCCTCAAGATTGGAGAATCCTGCACAGCACCTTAGACACCAGCACAAACTCTAGTTTGTGCGTTGACCCATACCACAAGCTTTCCATCTGCTGGACAGTCGAGTCCTGTTGAATGGCTCCAGGATGTCCCATACGGAAAGACTGGAGAGCAGGATTCGAAGGATGGATGCCTGTACAGCATACCTCACATTCCCATTGGCTCTTTGTGACAAGACATGTTTGAACTACTGGCTCTGGGGCGAGCTAACTAGGGGGCTGAATTGAAATGGACTCTCCTGCGGATGGGTCATAATGTGGGTTTGTGTGCATGGAGACCTTGGAATATGTTGGCAGCTCAGGGGCCATGAAGTATTCGCCTAACCGAAGGGTGTAATATTGCTCCAATTAAAAAGAGATCCCTATGTGGAGATGAGACAGGTTCTCTTTGGTGCCTCAGAAAAGCCCCAGATACTGGTCTTCAAACCAGTTCTCTGAGTAGAGACACCTGGAAACCAAAGCTAGGGTTCAGATTAGAGCCTAGATGCCTGTCCGTTTCAATCTTCTGTCTCTGGGGACACTGTCTGAGTATCTATGTGGAGATAGTTGCTCAGCTGGTGTCAAAGTGCCCCTCTTAGTCCATGGCCAAGGCATGGCCTTGGAGACCTTATTGGATTCTCCTAATCTCTAGGGTTGTGGCCAATGGATTGGGTACAGTTTTCTTGGAGAGGACTGGCACAGTCCTTCAGTGTGTCTCCATAGGCCCTAGCCTGGAGGGTGTGTGGGTCCGGGCTGTGGGCACAGAAGTATGAAAACACAAACTCGGCTTGGGTGCGGAGCCGAGAGCATTGCAGGATGGACCCACAGACCGTGAGAGGAGATCCTCAGCTTATGAAAGAAGGGCAAATGGGAGGCAGTCACGCAAGCTTTTGTCTTTGGATGTTTTGTCTCCCATAGCCGTGGAATGTAGGGGTGACCTCAGGGGCTATGGAAGAGTCTCCCTCTCTGAGGAGTTGGTCCAGCTCTTAAGATTTTGGGGACATTTTGTGGGAAGGGTGGAGTCCTGCTGTCTGGCTCAGGTGTTCTTCCAGGAGAGGGACTCCAGATCACAGTCCTGGGTTCGAGCAAATGGAATACTCGAGCTCTTGTGAAGATTGGGATCATAGGGGCTTGGCAAGCCCCATATGCGGGCTCTTAGTCCAGGCCCTGAGAGACCTTACTTCGACATGGGGCCCATGCTGATGGTCCCAATGCGAGTTTGTACCCAAGGAGGCACTCAAGTTTAGGCTTGGCCTCAGGGGCCATGAAGGTTTCTCCTACACTGAAGGTATGACTCCATGACAACAGCAAGCTTTCCAGCCATGGGGAAGGAGAAGATCTGATTTGTGCTTCAGTTACCCACGTTTGCCAGGATTTGATATAATATCTAGGGTCAGATGTCTGAAAACCCAGGTTGGGAAGAGATGACAGCATAAGGCCATGGCCTGTCTGATGTGCTTAGTGTGCAGCCAGCTGTTTCCTTGTCTGTCGGGACGTCAGGCTGTGTCAGACAGAGCAATACTGACCAGGGTAGCTTTTCCAGTTAGGGTGCGGTCGAGGCCAGAGCAGGTTGGTTCTCATTTGTGGTTTCTGGAGAGCCCCATAGGGCAACGTTTTTCTTCTGGTGGGCAGGCAGAAAACTGTGTTGTGGTTCTGGAATTCCCAGTCTGGAGGGCTTGTTTGCCAGGAGTGTGAAGAGGGAAGTCTGAAAACACAAGCTAGCGTTAGGTTTGGGGCCGAGGGCATGGCAGGCCCACTCTGCAGAGACTGAATCAAGATCTCCTGCATCTGAGGTCAGGGCGAGTATCAGACGTTGGCTCAGGTTGGAGTTTGTGTCCATTATGGCCCCTTCCTGAAGGGGGTGGGGGCGTCATGAGGCCAGGGAGGTTTCCCAACGCTGGGAGTTATGAGCTGCCCCAAACATCAAGGTTTCCTCTGTAGGACAGTCGAGTACTATGAGATGGTTCTAGGATGACCCCTACAGAAAGACTCGAGAGAAGGGGTCTAAGCATGAATGTCTGCAAATGCCACCTCACATTCCCACTGGCTGCTTGGGGCAAGGCAGGCTCAATCTGCAGGCTCTTGGGCGGGTTTCTCAGAGGGCTGAGTTGAAATGGACTCTCCTGAGGATGAGTCATACTGTGGGTTGGTGGCCATGGAGACCTTGGAATGTGGCGGTGGCTCAGGGACTCTGCAGGTTTCTCCAAACCGAAGGGTTTCACACAGCTCCAACAATGAAGCTTCCCATGTGGAGACGATAGTTGTTCTGTTTGGTGTCTCAGGAAAGCCCCAGATGCTGGTCTTCAAACCCAGGCCTCTGAGGAGTGACACCTGGAAACCAAAGCAAGAGTTCAGATTAGGGCCCAGGGGCCTGTCTGGTTCAATCTACTGTCTCTGCCGACATCTGTCTGTGTTTCTGCATGGAGGTAGTTGCTCAGCTAGTGTCAGGATGCCTTTGTCCAGAGAGGCTTATAGTAGTGGGATGTCCTCGGGGGTCTTGAGGTTTCTCCTATTCTGTGGGGTTATGGGCAATGGAATGGGCATAGTCTCCTTGGAGAGAGCAGGACAGTCCTGTGGTGTGGCTCCAGAGGCCCCAGCCTGGCGGCTGTGTGGGCCAGGGCTGTGGGTACAGACATCCAAAAACACAAACTCGGCTGAGATTTGGGGCTGAGGTTATGGCAGGAGTGATCTACAGTCAGTGAGGGGAGCTCATTTTGATTAGAAAGTAAGGCGAGTGAGAGGCGGTCGTTCAGGCTTATGTCTCTGGATGTTGTATTCATGATGGTCATTTAATGTAAGCATGGTCTCATGGGCCATGGAAGTCTCCCTCTCTGATGATTTGTCCGGCTCCCAAGAGATTGGGGTCATTTTGTGGGAAGGGAGGAGTCCTGTTTTCTGCCTCATGTGTCCCCACAATAGAGGGATTCTAGAGCAGAGCACTGGGTACATACAACTGGAATACCCACCCTCTGGTTAGGCCTGGGGTCCTATGGGCATGGCGAGCCCATATGCAGATTCTTGGTCCAGCCACTGAGAGACGTTACTTGAATAGTGGACTCATGCTGAGGGTCACAATGTGTGTTTGTGCCCAAGGTGGTCCTCAATATTGGGCGCGACCTCATGAGCTTGCAGGTTTCTCCTACAGTGAACCTTGGACATGCCAACCTCAGGGTTTCTTGCCATGGGGAAGGAGGAGTTTTGATTTCTGCATCACGTTCACCTCTGGGCACTAATTGGAGATAAGGTCTAGGTTCTGAAGCCTGAAAACCGAGGTTTGGAAGAGATGACGACCTAAGGCCATGGCGGGTCCGATGTGTTCAGTTTGGGGCCAGCTTTCTAGGTGTCGTTCAGGAGGTCTGCACTCAGGCTGTGCCAGACAGGGCATTCGTGCCCAGATACGCTGTATAATTGGGGTACAGTTGAGTGGCATGCAGAAGATAATTATTTGGGGTTTCTCCGTAGCCCCATAAGGCAAAGTCTTTCTTCTGGAGGGCAGGCAGAGTGCTGCATTCTGGCTCCGGAACTGCCAAACTGGAGGCCTTGCGGCCAGGAATGCAAGGATGTAAGTCTGAGAACTGAAGCTTTGCTTTGGTTTCAGGGCGAGGAAATGGCAGGCACACTCTGCAGAGCTGAATTTAGATTTCATGCATCTGAGGTCAGGGCGAGGTTCATATATTGGCTCAGGTTGGAGTTTCTGTCCATGATGGCCCCTTCATGAAGGGGGGTCATCACACCGCCATTGGTGTTTTCCCATGATGGCAGTAGTGAGATGCTCCAAACCACAAGGATTTTCTGCGGGTCAGTTGAAACCTATTGGATGGCTCCAGGACATCCCATATGGAACAATTGCAGAGCAGGGTTCTAAGGATGGATGCCTGGGCATCCGGCCTTGCATTCCAATTGTCTCCTAGCGAAACGGCACGTTTGATTGCTGCCTATGATGTAGCAGCCGAGGGGGCTGAGTTGAAATGCATTCTCCTGAGGATCGGTCCTAATGTGGGATTGTGTCCATGGAGACCTTGGAATGGGGCAGTGGCACCAGGGCTCTGAAGGATGCTCCTAACCAGAGGTTTTGACACAGCTCCAAGAAGCATTTTTCCCATGGGGAAACAAGATTTGTTCTCATTGGTGCTTCAGTAACCCCCAATATGCTGGTATTGGAAACCAGAACTCTGAGGAGAGATGCCTGGAAACCAAGGCAATGGATCTGATTAGGGCCTGGGGCCTGTCTGGTTTAATCTTCTTCTCTCGGTTCATCTGTCTATGGGATTGAGTGGAGGTAGTTCCTCAGCTGGTGTCAGATTGCCCCTATTTGTCCTGGGCAGTCTACACTATTGGGATGGCCACTTTGACTTTGGAGGTTTCTCCTAATTTGCAAGTTTGTGGCCAATGAAATGGGCAGAATTCCTTTGGGGAGGGAAGGCACAATCCTGAGGTGTGGCTCTAGGGGCTCAAGCATGGAGGGTGTGTGGGTCAGAGCTGTGGGGACAGAAGTCTGAAAACAGAAACTCGTCTTAGGTTTGGGGACATAGGTATGGGAGGCCCGATCTACAGACCTTGAGCAGAACTCTTCAGGATATGAACAAAGAGTGAGTGTGAGGCACTTGCTCAGGCTTTTGACTCTGGATTTTGTGTCACTGATGGCCGTGGAATGTAGGGGCGTCCTCATGGACCATGGGTGAGACTTCCTCTATGGGGATTTGGATGATCCCAATATTTTGGGGTCATTCCGTGGGATGGGAGGAGTCCATTCTTTTTTTTTTTTTTTTTTTTTTTTTTTTTACCTCAGGTGTGCCACTAAAGAGGGATTCCAGAGCAGAACCCTGGGAAGGGGCGACTGGACAACCCGAACTCTGTATAAGATTGGGGGCCTAAGGGCATGGCAATCCCCATATGGGGTACCTTGGTCCAGCCACTGAGAGGTCTTACTTGAGTACAGTGCTCACACTGAGGGTCACAATGCATGTTTGTGCCCAATGTAGGCATCAAGCATGGGCGGGGACTCATGGGCCATGCTTGATTCTCCTACACTGAACTTTGGACAACATACGAACCACAAGGTTTCTTTCCATGGGGAAGGAGGAATTCTGATTTCTGCATCATGTTCACCCCTGGGCAGTGACTGGAGATAAGATCTAAGTTCTGAATCCAGAAAATCGAGGTTGGGATGAGATGATAACCTAAGGTCATGGAGGGTCCGATGTGCTCAGTGTGCGGTCAGCTTTCTGGGTGTTGTTCAGGAGGTATGGATTCAGGCTGTGTCAGACAGTGCATTAGTGCCCAGGTTAGAATGTATAATTTGGGTACAGTTGAGTTCCATGTAGGTTCATCCTCATTTATTGTGTCAGGGAAGCTCACTGGGGCAACATTTTTCTTCTGGTGGGCAGGCAGAGTGCAGCATTGTGGGTCCAGAATTGCCAAACTTGAGGGCGTCGGGACCAGGAGTGTGAGGACGTAAGTCTGAGATCATAAGCTAAACTTAAGTTTCAGGGCGAGGGCACGGCAGGCACCCTCTGCAGATCCGAATCAAAATCTCATTCATCTGAAGTCAGGACGAGGATCAGACTTAGGCGCAGGTTGGAGTTTCTGTCCATGATGGCCCCTTCATCAAAGGGGTGGAATCTCGAGGCCATGGAGGTTTTCCCACGTTGGGAGTTGTGGGATGCTCCAAACTGCAAGGATTCCTTCTGCGGGAAAATTGCGAACTGTTGGATGGCTCCAGGACATCCCATATGGAATGACTCCAGAGCCGGGTTCTAAGGATGGATGCCTGAGCAGACTGCCTCTTACACCAATTGTCTCCCTGCCACAAGACAGGTACGATCTGATGGCTATGCAGGAGCAATCGTGGGAGCTGAGTTGAAATGGACTCTCCTGAAGATGGGTCTTAATGTGTGTTTGTGTCCATGAGGACGTTGGAATGGGGTGGTGGCCCCAGGGCTCTAAAGGATTCTAACCGGAGATTTTGAAACAACTCGAAAGAGCAAGTTTTCCATGTGGAGACAAGATTTGTCCTAATTGGTGCCTCAGGAAACCCACATATGCTGGTATTAGAACCAGGCCTCTGAGGAGAGATACATAGAAACCGCAGCAATGCATCCAATTAGGTCCTAGGAGCCTCTCTGGTTCAATCTTCTTCTCTGTCGACATCTGTCTATTTTATGAAATGGAGGTAGTTGCTCAGCTGGTGTCAGACCACTCCTGTTTGTCCGGGCGGCCTACACTATAGGGATGGCCTCGGGGACTTTGGAGGTTTCTCCTAAATTGTATGATTATGGACAATGGCATGGGCAGAATTCCTGTGGAGTGGGCAGGCACAGACCTGATGTGTGGCTCCAAGGGCCCAGCCTTGAGGGTGTGTGGGCAAGGACTGTGGGGACAGATGTCTGAAAACACAAACTCAGCTTAGCTTTGGGGACGTAGGTATGGCAGGTCCGATTTACAGACTATGAGGAGAACTTTTTGGGATATGAATAAAGGGTGAAAGTGTGACACTTGTCAGGCTTTTGCCCCTGGATTTTGTGTCAATGATGGCTGTGGAATGTCAAGGAGTCCTCATGGGCCATGGAAGAGTCTTTCTCTCTGTGGATTTGGCCAGATCCCAATTGTTTTGGGTTAATCTGTGGGATTCAGTTTTGTTAACTAAGGTGTCCCACCAAAAGAGGGATTCCAGAGCAGAGCCCTGGACAACAAGAAATCTAACTAAAAATACGGGCCTAGGGGCATGGCAAGCCCAATATGCCTTCTAATGGTCCAGCCACTGAGAGGCCTTCATTGAGGACAGAACTCATGCTGAGGGTCACAATGCGTGTTTATGCCCTCGTGGTACTCAAGCATGGGTGGGGACTCATGGTGCATGCTTGTTTCTCCTACACTGAATGATAGTCAACATGTCAACCACATGAGTTCTTGCCATGGGGAAGTATTAATTCTGATTTCTGCATGTCATTCACCCCTGGGCAGTGATTGGAGATAAGGTCTAGGTTGTGAAGGCTGAAAACCGAGGTTGGGAAGAGACGACGACCTAAGACCATGTTGGGTCCGATATGCTCAGCGTGGAGCCAGCTGTCTGGGTGTTGGTCGGGAGGTCCAAGCTTGGGCTGTGTCAGAGAGGGCCTTAGTGCCCAGGGTAGATTGTATAATTGGGGTACAACTGAGTGCCGTGCAGGTTGATCTTTATTTGGGATTTCTGGGTAGCCCCAAGGGCAATGTTTTTCTTCTGGAGAACAGGCAGAGTGCTGCATTGTGGCTCCGGAATTTCCAAAGTGGATGCCTTGTGGACGGGGAGTGTGAGGACGGAAGTCTGAGAACACATGTTAGGCGTAGGTTCTGGGCGAGGCACGGCAGGCACCCTCTGCAGATCTGAATCGGGATATCATGAATCTGAAGTCAGGGCGAGGTTCAAACCTAGGCTTAGGTTTGAATTTCTGTCCATTCTGGCCACTTTATGAAGGGGACAGCTTCTCCAGTCCATGGAGGTTTACCCACGATGGGAGTTGTGAGATGCTCCAAACAACAAGGATTCCTTCTGATCAACAATTGAGACCTTTTGTATCACTCCAGTACATACCATACAGAATGACACCAGAGCAGGGATCTAAGGATGGATGCATGGGAAGCCCGCCTCACATTGCAGTTGTCTCCTAGCAAATAGACAGGTTTGATATG